>NC_092747.1:300000-600000 GCF_047496795.1 Chiloscyllium punctatum
TTCACAGGCAGTGGTAATATTTTCGCATTCAGTGTAATATTTTCACAGGCAGTGTAATATTTTCACAGGCAGTAGTAATATTTTCATAGGCAGTGTAATATTTTCACAGGCAGTGGTAATATTCTCCCCGGCAGTGTAATAATTAAGCAAGCAGTGGTATTATTTTTTCCGGCATTGATAATATTTTCGCAGGTAGTGGTAATATTTTTGCTGCCAGTGTAATATTTTCGCAAGCCGTGGTAATAATTTCACAGGCAGTGTAGCATTTTCACAGGCAATATAATATTTTCACAGGCTGTGGTAATATTTTCGCAGGCAGTGGTAATATTTTCACAGGTAGAGGTAATATTTTAACAGGCAGTGGTAATATTTTTACACACAGCGTAATATCTTCACAGGCAGTGGTAATATTTTCACAGGTTGTGTAATATTTTCACAGGCAATGTAATATTTTCACAGGCAGTGGTAATATTTTCGCAGGCAGTGTAATATTTTGACAGGCTATGTAATATTTTCGCAGGCAGTGGTAATATTTTCGCAGGCAGTGTAATATTTTCACAGGGAGTGGTAATATTTTCACAGGCAGTGGTAATATTTTCACAGGCAGTGTAATATTCTCGCCGGCAGTGTAATAATTAAGCAAGCAGTGGTATTATGTTTGACGGCATTGGTAATATTTTCGCACATAGTGGTAATATTTTTGCTGCCAGTGTAATATGTTAGCATGCAGTGGTAATATTTTCACAGGCAGTGTAATATTTTCACCGGCAGTGGTAATATTTTCGCTGGCAGTGTAATATTTTCACAGGTAATGGTAATATTTTCACAAGCAGTGTAATATTTTCACAGGCAGTATAATATTTTCAAAGTTATTGGTAATATTTTCACAGGCAGTGGTAATAGTTTCAGAGGCAGTTGCAATATATTCGCAGGCAGTGTAATATTTTCACAGGCAGTGTAATATTTTCACAGGTAGTGGTAATATTTTCGCAGGCAGTGGTAATATTTTTGCCGGCAGTGTAATATTTTCACAGACATTGTAATATTTTTGCAGGCAGTGGTAATATTTTCACAGGCAGAATAATATTTTCACAGGTAGTGGTAATATTTTCACAGGCAGTGTAATATTTTTGCAGGCAGTGGTAATATTTTTGCTGGCAGTGTAATATTTTCACAAGCAGTGTAATATTTTCACAGGCAGTGTAATATTTTCATAGGTATTGGTAATATTTTTGCAGACAGTGTAATATTTTCACAGGCAGTGTAATATTTTCACAGACAATGTAATATTTTCGCAGGCAGTGGTAATATTTTCACAGGCAGAATAATATTTTCACAGGTAGTGGTAATATTTTCACAGGCAGTGTAATATTTTTGCAGGCAGTGGTAATATTTTTGCCGGCAGCGTAATATTTTCACAAGCAGTGTAATATTTTCACAGGCAGTGTAATATTTTCATAGGTATTGGTAATATTTTTGCAGGCAGTGTAATATTTTCACAGGCAGTGTAATATTTTCACAGACAATGTAATATTTTCGCAGGCAGTGGTAATGTTTTCACAGGCAGAATAATATTTTCCTCGGCAGTGTCATATTTTCACAGGTAGTGGTAATATTTTCACAGGCAGTGGTAATATGTTCGCAGGCAGTGAAACATTTTCACAGGCAGTGAAATATTTTCACAGGCGGTGGTAATATTTTCGCAGGCAGTGAAATATTTTCGCAGGTCGTGGTAATATTTTCACAGGCAGTGTATTATTTTCACAGGCAGTGGAAAAATTTTCTCAGGCAGTGTAATATTCTCCCCGGCAGTGTAATAATTAAGCAAGCAGTGGTATTATTTTTTCCGGCATTGATAATATTTTCGCAGGTAGTGGTAATATTTTTGCTGCCAGTGTAATATTTTCGCAAGCCGTGGTAATAATTTCACAGGCAGTGTAATATTTTCATAGGTATTGGTAATATTTTCACAGGCACTGTAATATTTTCACAGGCAGTGTAATATTTTCACCGGCAGTGGTAATATTTTCGCTGGCAGTGTAACATTTTCACAGGCAATGTAATATTTTCAAAGTTAGTGGTAATATTTTCACAAGCAGTGTAATATGTTCGCAGGCAGTGGTAATATTTTTGCCGGCACTGTAATATTTTCCAAAAACAGTGTAATATTTTCACAGGCAGTGTAATATTTTCAAAGGTATTGGTAATATTTTCACAGGCAGTGGTAATAGTTTCAGAGGCAGTGGTAATATTTTCGCAGGCAGTGTAATATTTTCACAGGTACTGGTAATATTTTCACAGGCAGTGGTAATAGTTTCAGAGGCAGTGGTAATATTTTCGCTGTCAGTGTAATATTTTCACAGGTAGTGGTAATATTTTGACAGGCAGTGTAATATTTTCGCAGGCAGTGGTAATATTTTCGCAGGCAGTGTAATATTTTCGCAGGCAGTGGTAATATTTTCGCAGGCAGTGAAATATTTTCGCAGGTAGTGGTAATATTTTCACAGGCAGTGTATTATTTTCACAGGCAGTGGAAATATTTTCTCAGGCAGTGTAATATTCTGCCCGACAGTGTAATAATTAAGCAAGCAGTGGCATTATTTTTGCCGGCATTGATAATATTTTTGCTACCAGTGTAATATTTTCGCAAGCCGTGGTAATATTTTCACAGGCAGTGTAATATTTTCATAGGTATTGGTAATATTTTGGCAGGCAGTGTAATATTTTCACAGGCAGTGTAATAATTTCACCGGCAGTGGTAATATTTTCGCAGGCAGTGTAATATTTTCACAGGCAGTGTAATATTTTCAAAGGTAGTGGTAATATTTTCACAAGCAGTGTAATATGTTCGCAGGCAGTGGTAATATTTTTGCCGGCACTGTAATATTTTCCAAAAACAGTGTAATATTTTCACAGGCAGTGTAATATTTTCAAAGGTATTGGTAATATTTTCACAGGCAGTGGTAATAGTTTCAGAGGCAGTGGTAATATTTTCGCAGGCAGTGTAATATTTTCACAGGTACTGGTAATATTTTCACAGGCAGTGGTAATAGTTTCAGAGGCAGTGGTAATATTTTCGCTGTCAGTGTAATATTTTCACAGGTAGTGGTAATATTTTGACAGGCAGTGTAATATTTTTGCCGGCAGTGTAATATTTTCACAAGCAGTGGTAATATTTTCACAGGCAGTGTAATATTTTCACAGGCAGTGTAATATTTTCACAAGCAATGCTAATATTTTCACAGGTAGTGGTAATACTTTCACAGGCAGTGTAATATTTTCACAGGCAGTGGTAATATTTTCAGAGGCAATGTAATATTTTCACAGGCAGTTTTAATATTTTCACAGGCAATGTAATATTTTCGCAGGCAGTGGTAATATTTTCACAGGTAGAGGTAATATTTTAACAGGCAGTGGTAATATTTTTACACACAGCGTAATATATTCACCGTCAGTGGTAATATTTACACAGGTTGTGTAATATTTTCACAGGCAATGTAATATTTTCACAGGCAGTGGTAATATTTTCGCAGGCAGTGTAATATTTTCACAGGGAGTGGTAATATTTTCACAGGCAGTGGTAATATTTTCGCAGGCAGTGTAATATTTTCACAGGGAGTGGTAATATTTTCACAGGCAGTGGTAATATTTTCACAGGCAGTGTAATATTCTCCCCGGCAGTGTAATAATTAAGCAAGCAGTGGTATTATGTTTGACGGCATTGGTAATATTTTCGCACATAGTGGTAATAGTTTTGCTGCCAGTGTAATATGTTAGCATGCAGTGGTAATATTTTCACAGGCAGTGTAATATTTTCACTGGCAGTGGTAATATTTTCGCTGGCAGTGTAATATTTTCACAGGCAGTGTAATATTTTCACATGCAATATAATATTTTCACAGGCAGTGGTGATATTTTCGCAGGCAGTGGTAATATTTTCACCGGCAGTGTAATATTTTCACAGGCAGTGGTAATAGTTTCAGAGGCAGTTGCAATATTTTTGCAGGCAGTGTAATATTTTCACAGGCAGTGTAATATTTTCACAGGCAGTGTAATATTTTCGCAGGCAGTGGTAATATTTTTGCCGGCAGTGTAATATTTTCACAGACAATGTAATATTTTTGCAGGCAGTGGTAATATTTTCAAAGGCAGAATAATATTTTCACAGGTAGTGGTAATATTTTCGCAGGCAGTGTAATATTTTTGCAGGCAGTGGTAATATTTTTGCCGGCAGTGTAATATTTTCACAAGCAGTGGTAATATTTTCACAGGCAGTGTAATATTTTCACAGGCAGTGTAATATTTTCACAAGCAATGCTAATATTTTCACAGGTAGTGGTAATACTTTCACAGGCAGTGTAATATTTTCACAGGCAGTGGTAATATTTTCAGAGGCAATGTAATATTTTCACAGGCAGTGTAATATTTTCACAAGCAATGCTAATATTTTCACAGGTAGTGGTAATACTTTCACAGGCAGTGTAATATTTTCGCAGGCAGTGGTAATATTTTCACAGGTATTGGGAATATTTTCGCAGGCAATGTCATATTTGCCGGCAGTGTAATATTTTCACAGTCAGCGTAATATTTTCACAGGCAATGTAATATTTTCACAGGCAGTGGAAATAATTTTGCAGGGAATGGTAATATATTCGCAGGCAGTGGTAATATTTTCACATGCAATATAATATTTTCACAGGCAGTGGTGATATTTTCGCAGGCAGTGGTAATATTTTCACCGGCAGTGTAATATTTTCACAGACAGTGGTCATATTTTCACAGGCAGTGGTAATATTTTCACAGACAGTGGTAATAATTTCACAGGCAGTGGTAATATTTTCGCATTCAGTGTAATATTTTCACAGGCAGTGTAATATTTTCACAGGCAGTAGTAATATTTTCATAGGCAGTGTAATATTTTCACAGGCAGTGGTAATATTCTCCCCGGCAGTGTAATAATTAAGCAAGCAGTGGTATTATTTTTTCCGGCATTGATAATATTTTCGCAGGTAGTGGTAATATTTTTGCTGCCAGTGTAATATTTTCGCAAGCCGTGGTAATAATTTCACAGGCAGTGTAGCATTTTCACAGGCAATATAATATTTTCACAGGCTGTGGTAATATTTTCGCAGGCAGTGGTAATATTTTCACAGGTAGAGGTAATATTTTAACAGGCAGTGGTAATATTTTTACACACAGCGTAATATCTTCACAGGCAGTGGTAATATTTTCACAGGTTGTGTAATATTTTCACAGGCAATGTAATATTTTCACAGGCAGTGGTAATATTTTCGCAGGCAGTGTAATATTTTGACAGGCTATGTAATATTTTCGCAGGCAGTGGTAATATTTTCGCAGGCAGTGTAATATTTTCACAGGGAGTGGTAATATTTTCACAGGCAGTGGTAATATTTTCACAGGCAGTGTAATATTCTCGCCGGCAGTGTAATAATTAAGCCAGCAGTGGTATTATGTTTGACGGCATTGGTAATATTTTCGCACATAGTGGTAATATTTTTGCTGCCAGTGTAATATGTTAGCATGCAGTGGTAATATTTTCGCTGGCAGTGTAATATTTTCACAGGCAGTGTAATATTTTCACAGGTAATGGTAATATTTTCACAAGCAGTGTAATATTTTCACAGGCAGTATAATATTTTCAAAGGTATTGGTAATATTTTCACAGGCAGTGGTAATAGTTTCAGAGGCAGTTGCAATATTTTTGCAGGCAGTGTAATATTTTCACAGGCAGTGTAATATTTTCACAGGTACTGGTAATATTTTCGCAGGCAGTGGTAATATTTTTGCCGGCAGTGTAATATTTTCACAGACAATGTAATATTTTTGCAGGCAGTGGTAATATTTTCAAAGGCAGAATAATATTTTCACAGGTAGTGGTAATATTTTCGCAGGCAGTGTAATATTTTTGCAGGCAGTGGTAATATTTTTGCCGGCAGTGTAATATTTTCACAAGCAGTGGTAATATTTTCACAGGCAGTGTAATATTTTCACAGGCAGTGTAATATTTTCACAAGCAATGCTAATATTTTCACAGGTAGTGGTAATACTTTCACAGGCAGTGTAATATTTTCACAGGCAGTGGTAATATTTTCAGAGGCAATGTAATATTTTCACAGGCAGTGTAATATTTTCACAAGCAATGCTAATATTTTCACAGGTAGTGGTAATACTTTCACAGGCAGTGTAATATTTTCGCAGGCAGTGGTAATATTTTCACAGGTATTGGGAATATTTTCGCAGGCAATGTCATATTTGCCGGCAGTGTAATATTTTCACAGTCAGCGTAATATTTTCACAGGCAATGTAATATTTTCACAGGCAGTGGAAATAATTTTGCAGGGAATGGTAATATATTCGCAGGCAGTGGTAATATTTTCACATGCAATATAATATTTTCACAGGCAGTGGTGATATTTTCGCAGGCAGTGGTAATATTTTCACCGGCAGTGTAATATTTTCACAGACAGTGGTCATATTTTCACAGGCAGTGGTAATATTTTCACAGACAGTGGTAATAATTTCACAGGCAGTGGTAATATTTTCGCATTCAGTGTAATATTTTCACAGGCAGTGTAATATTTTCACAGGCAGTAGTAATATTTTCATAGGCAGTGTAATATTTTCACAGGCAGTGGTAATATTCTCCCCGGCAGTGTAATAATTAAGCAAGCAGTGGTATTATTTTTTCCGGCATTGATAATATTTTCGCAGGTAGTGGTAATATTTTTGCTGCCAGTGTAATATTTTCGCAAGCCGTGGTAATAATTTCACAGGCAGTGTAGCATTTTCACAGGCAATAGAATATTTTCACAGGCTGTGGTAATATTTTCGCAGGCAGTGGTAATATTTTCACAGGTAGAGGTAATATTTTAACAGGCAGTGGTAATATTTTTACACACAGCGTAATATCTTCACAGGCAGTGGTAATATTTTCACAGGTTGTGTAATATTTTCACAGGCAATGTAATATTTTCACAGGCAGTGGTAATATTTTCGCAGGCAGTGTAATATTTTGACAGGCTATGTAATATTTTCGCAGGCAGTGGTAATATTTTCGCAGGCAGTGTAATATTTTCACAGGGAGTGGTAATATTTTCACAGGCAGTGGTAATATTTTCACAGGCAGTGTAATATTCTCGCCGGCAGTGTAATAATTAAGCAAGCAGTGGTATTATGTTTGACGGCATTGGTAATATTTTCGCACATAGTGGTAATATTTTTGCTGCCAGTGTAATATGTTAGCATGCAGTGGTAATATTTTCACAGGCAGTGTAATATTTTCACCGGCAGTGGTAATATTTTCGCTGGCAGTGTAATATCTTCACAGGTAATGGTAATATTTTCACAAGCAGTGTAATATTTTCACAGGCAGTATAATATTTTCAAAGTTATTGGTAATATTTTCACAGGCAGTGGTAATAGTTTCAGAGGCAGTTGCAATATATTCGCAGGCAGTGTAATATTTTCACAGGCAGTGTAATATTTTCACAGGTAGTGGTAATATTTTCGCAGGCAGTGGTAATATTTTTGCCGGCAGTGTAATATTTTCACAGACATTGTAATATTTTTGCAGGCAGTGGTAATATTTTCACAGGCAGAATAATATTTTCACAGGTAGTGGTAATATTTTCACAGGCAGTGTAATATTTTTGCAGGCAGTGGTAATATTTTTGCCGGCAGTGTAATATTTTCACAAGCAGTGTAATATTTTCACAGGCAGTGTAATATTTTCATAGGTATTGGTAATATTTTTGCAGGCAGTGTAATATTTTCACAGGCAGTGTAATATTTTCACAGACAATGTAATATTTTCGCAGGCAGTGGTAATATTTTCACAGGCAGAATAATATTTTCACAGGTAGTGGTAATATTTTCACAGGCAGTGTAATATTTTTGCAGGCAGTGGTAATATTTTTGCCGGCAGCGTAATATTTTCACAAGCAGTGTAATATTTTCACAGGCAGTGTAATATTTTCATAGGTATTGGTAATATTTTTGCAGGCAGTGTAATATTTTCACAGGCAGTGTAATATTTTCACAGACAATGTAATATTTTCGCAGGCAGTGGTAATGTTTTCACAGGCAGAATAATATTTTCCTCGGCAGTGTCATATTTTCACAGGTAGTGGTAATATTTTCACAGGCAGTGCAATATTTTCACAGGCAGTGGTAATATGTTCGCAGGCAGTGAAACATTTTCACAGGCAGTGAAATATTTTCACAGGCGGTGGTAATATTTTCGCAGGCAGTGAAATATTTTCGCAGGTCGTGGTAATATTTTCACAGGCAGTGTATTATTTTCACAGGCAGTGGAAAAATTTTCTCAGGCAGTGTAATATTCTCCCCGGCAGTGTAATAATTAAGCAAGCAGTGGTATTATTTTTTCCGGCATTGATAATATTTTCGCAGGTAGAGGTAATATTTTTGCTGCCAGTGTAATATTTTCGCAAGCCGTGGTAATAATTTCACAGGCAGTGTAATATTTTCATAGGTATTGGTAATATTTTCACAGGCACTGTAATATTTTCACAGGCAGTGTAATATTTTCACCGGCAGTGGTAATATTTTCGCTGGCAGTGTAACATTTTCACAGGCAATGTAATATTTTCAAAGTTAGTGGTAATATTTTCACAAGCAGTGTAATATGTTCGCAGGCAGTGGTAATATTTTTGCCGGCACTGTAATATTTTCCAAAAACAGTGTAATATTTTCACAGGCAGTGTAATATTTTCAAAGGTATTGGTAATATTTTCACAGGCAGTGGTAATAGTTTCAGAGGCAGTGGTAATATTTTCGCAGGCAGTGTAATATTTTCACAGGTACTGGTAATATTTTCACAGGCAGTGGTAATAGTTTCAGAGGCAGTGGTAATATTTTCGCTGTCAGTGTAATATTTTCACAGGTAGTGGTAATATTTTGACAGGCAGTGTAATATTTTCGCAGGCAGTGGTAATATTTTCGCAGGCAGTGTAATATTTTCGCAGGCAGTGGTAATATTTTCGCAGGCAGTGAAATATTTTCGCAGGTAGTGGTAATATTTTCACAGGCAGTGTATTATTTTCACAGGCAGTGGAAATATTTTCTCAGGCAGTGTAATATTCTCCCCGACAGTGTAATAATTAAGCAAGCAGTGGCATTATTTTTGCCGGCATTGATAATATTTTTGCTACCAGTGTAATATTTTCGCAAGCCGTGGTAATATTTTCACAGGCAGTGTAATATTTTCATAGGTATTGGTAATATTTTGGCAGGCAGTGTAATATTTTCACAGGCAGTGTAATAATTTCACCGGCAGTGGTAATATTTTCGCAGGCAGTGTAATATTTTCACAGGCAGTGTAATATTTTCAAAGGTAGTGGTAATATTTTCACAAGCAGTGTAATATGTTCGCAGGCAGTGGTAATATTTTTGCCGGCACTGTAATATTTTCACAAGCAGTGTAATATTTTCACAGGCAGTGTAATATATTCAAAGGTATTGGTAATATTTTCACAGGCAATTGAATATTTTTGCCGGCACTGTAATATTTTCACAAGCAGTGTAATATTTTCACAGACAGTGTAATATATTCAAAGGTATTGGCAATATTTTCACAGGCAATGGAATATTTTTGCAGGCAGTAGTAATATTTTCACAGGTAGTGGTAATATTTTCGCAGGCAGGGGGAATATATTCACAGGCAATGTCATATTTTCACAGGCAGTTAATTATTTTCGCAGGCAGTGGTAATATTTTCACAGGTATTGGTAATATTTTCATAAGCAGTGTAATATTTTCACAGGCAGTGGTATTATTTTCATAGGCAGTATAATATTTTCACAGGCAGTGGTAATATTTTCACAGGCCGTGGTAATATTTTCACAGGCAGTGTAATATTTTCACAGGCAGTGGTAATATTTTCGCAGGCAGTGTAATATTTTCACAGGTACTGGTAATATTTTCACAGGCAGTGGTAATAGTTTCAGAGACAGTGGTAATATTTTCGCAGGCAGTGTAATATTTTCACAGGTAGTGGTAATATTTTCACAGGCAGTGTAATATTTTCGCAGGCAGTGGTAATATTTTCGCAGGCAGTGTAATATTTTCGCAGGCAGTGGTAATATTTTCACAGGCAGTGTAATATTTTCATAGGTATTGGTAATATTTTTGCAGGCAGTAGTAATATTTTCACAGGTAGTGGTAATATTTTCGCAGGCAGGGGGAATATATTCACAGGCAATGTCATATTTTCACAGGCAGTTAATTATTTTCGCAGGCAGTGGTAATATTTTCACAGGTATTGGTAATATTTTCATAAGCAGTGTAATATTTTCACAGGCAGTGGTATTATTTTCATAGGCAGTATAATATTTTCACAGGCAGTGGTAATATTTTCACAGGCCGTGGTAATATTTTCACAGGCAGTGTAATATTTTCACAGGCAGTGGTAATATTTTCGCAGGCAGTGTAATATTTTCACAGGTACTGGTAATATTTTCACAGGCAGTGGTAATAGTTTCAGAGACAGTGGTAATATTTTCGCAGGCAGTGTAATATTTTCACAGGTAGTGGTAATATTTTCACAGGCAGTATAATATTTTCGCAGGCAGTGGTAATATTTTCGCAGGCAGTGTAATATTTTCGCAGGCAGTGGTAATATTTTCACAGGCAGTGTAATATTTTCATAGGTATTGGTAATATTTTCGCAGGCAGTGTAATATTTTCACAGGCAGTGTATTAATTTCACCGGCAGTGGTAATATTTTCGCAGGCAGTGTAATATTTTCACAGGCAGTGTAATATTTTCAAAGGTAGTGGTAATATTTTCACAAGCAGTGTAATATGTTCGCAGGCAGTGGGATTATTTTTGCCGGCACTGTAATATTTTCACAAGCAGTGTAATATTTTCACAGGCAGTGTAATATTTTCCAAAGGTATTGGTAATATTTTCACAGGCAATGGAATATTTTCGCAGGCAGTGTAATATTTTCACAGGCAGTGTAATAATTTCACCGGCAGTGGTAATATTTTTGCCGGCAGTGTAATATTTTCACAGGCAGTGTAATATTTTCAAAGGTAGTGGTAATATTTTCACAGGCCGTGGTAATATTTTCACAGGCAGTGTAATATTTTCACAGGTAGTGGTAATATTTTCGCAGTCAGTGTAATATTTTCACAGGCATTGTAATATTTTCACAGGCAGTGGTAATATTTTCACAGGCAATGTAATATTTTTGCAGGCAGTGGTAATATTTTCACAGGCAGTGGTAATATTTTCACAGGCAGTGTAATATTTTCACAAGCAATGCTAATATTTTCACAGGCAGTGGTATTATTTTCACAGGCAGTGCAATATTTTCACAGGCAGTGGTAATATTTTCAGAGGTAGTGTAATATTTTCACAGGCAGTGGTAATATTTTCACAGGTAGTAGTAATATTTTCACAGGCAGTGGTAACACATTGGAAGGCAATGTAATATTTTTGCAGGCAGTGTAATAATATAGCAAGCAGTGGTATTATTTTTGCCGGCAGTGGTAATATTTTCGCAGGTGGTGGTAATATTTTTATAGCCAGTGTAATATTTTCGCAGGCAATGTAATATTTTGACAGTTCATGGTAATACATTAGCAGGCAGTGGTAATATTTTCGCAGGCAGTGTAATATTTTCACAGGCAGTTCAATAATTTTGCAAGCAGTGGTAATATTTTCACAGGTAGTGGTAATATTTTCACAAGCTGTGGTAATATTTTCACAGGCAGTGTAATATTTTCACTGGTAGTGTAATAATTTCACAGGCAATGTAATATTTTCACAGGCAGTGTAATATTTTCACAAGCAGTGGTAATATTTTCACAGGTAGTCTAATATTTCGTAGGCAGTGTAATATTTTCGCAGACAGTGTAATATTTCGCAATCAGTGTAAGATTTTCACAGGCAGTTGTAATATTTTCGCAGGCAGTGTAATACTTTAACAGGCAGTGGTAATATTTTCGCTGGCAGTGTAATATTTTCACAAGCAGTGGTAATATTTTCAGAGGCAATGTAATATTTTCACCGGAGTGGTAATATTTTTGCCGGCAGTGTAATATTTTCACAGGCAGTCTAATATTTTCACAGGCAATGTAATATTTTCACAGGCAGTGGTAATATTTTCGCTGGCAGTGTAATATTTTCACAAGCAGTGGTAATAATTTCACAGGCAGTGTAATAATTTCACCGGCAGTGGTAATATTTTCGCAGGCAGTGTAATATTTTCACAGGCAGTGTAATATTTTCAAAGGTAGTGGTAATATTTTCACAAGCAGTGTAATATGTTCGCAGGCAGTGGTAATATTTTTGCCGGCACTGTAATATTTTCACAAGCAGTGTAATATTTTCACAGGCAGTGTAATATATTCAAAGGTATTGGTAATATTTTCACAGGCAATTGAATATTTTTGCCGGCACTGTAATATTTTCACAAGCAGTGTAATATTTTCACAGACAGTGTAATATATTCAAAGGTATTGGTAATATTTTCACAGGTAGTGGTAATATTTTCGCAGGCAGGGGGAATATATTCACAGGCAATGTTATATTTTCACAGGCAGTTAATTATTTTCGCAGGCAGTGGTAATATTTTCACAGGTATTGGTAATATTTTCATAAGCAGTGTAATATTTTCACAGGCAGTGGTATTATTTTCATAGGCAGTATAATATTTTCACAGGCAGTGGTAATATTTTCACAGGCCGTGGTAATATTTTCACAGGCAGTGTAATATTTTCACAGGCAGTGGTAATATTTTCGCAGGCAGTGTAATATTTTCACAGGTAATGGTAATATTTTCACAGGCAGTGTAATATTTTCACAGGCAGTATAATATTTTCAAAATTATTGGTAATATTTTCACAGGCAGTGGTAATAGTTTCAGAGGCAGT
Organism: Chiloscyllium punctatum; assembly: GCF_047496795.1. Taxonomy (NCBI): domain Eukaryota; kingdom Metazoa; phylum Chordata; class Chondrichthyes; order Orectolobiformes; family Hemiscylliidae; genus Chiloscyllium; species Chiloscyllium punctatum. Next base: position 312,921 of record NC_092747.1, read on the forward strand.
TGCAATATATTCGCAGGCAGTGTAATATTTTCACAGGCAGTGTAATATTTTCACAGGTAGTGGTAATATTTTCGCAGGCAGTGGTAATATTTTTGCCGGCAGTGTAATATTTTCACGGACAATGTAATATTTTTGCAGGCAGTGGTAATATTTTCACAGGCAGAATAATATTTTCACAGGTCGTGGTAATATATTCACAGGCAGTGTAATATCTTTGCAGGCAGTGGTAATATTTTTGCCGGCAGTGTAATATTTTCACAAGCAGTGTAATATTTTCACAGGCAGTGTAATATTTTCATAGGTATTGGTAATATTTTTGCAGGCAGTGTAATATTTTCACAGGCAGTGTAATATTTTCACAGACAATGTAATATTTTCGCAGGCAGTGGTAATATTTTCACAGGCAGAATAATATTTTCCTAGGCACTGTCATATTTTCACAGGTAGTGGTAATATTTTCACAGGCAGTGCAATATTTTCACAGGCAGTGGTAATATGTTCGCAGGCAGTGAAACATTTTCACAGGGAGTGAAATATTTTCACGGGCGGTGGTAATATTTTCGCAGGCAGTGAAATATTTTCGCAGGTCGTGGTAATATTTTCACAGGCAGTGTATTATTTTCACAGGCAGTGGAAATATTTTCTCAGGCAGTGTAATATTCTCCCCGGCAGTGTAATAATTAAGCAAGCAGTGGTATTATTTTTTCCGGCATTGATAATATTTTCGCAGGTAGTGGTAATATTTTTGCTGCCAGTGTAATATTTTCGCAAGCCGTGGTAATAATTTCACAGGCAGTGTAATATTTTCATAGGTATTGGTAATATTTTCACAGGCACTGTAATATTTTCACAGGCAGTGTAATATTTTCACCGGCAGTGGTAATATTTTCGCTGGCAGTGTAACATTTTCACAGGCAATGTAATATTTTCAAAGTTAGTGGTAATATTTTCACAAGCAGTGTAATATGTTCGCAGGCAGTGGTAATATTTTTGCCGGCACTGTAATATTTTCCAAAAACAGTGTAATATTTTCACAGGCAGTGTAATATTTTCAAAGGTATTGGTAATATTTTCACAGGCAGTGGTAATAGTTTCAGAGGCAGTGGTAATATTTTCGCAGGCAGTGTAATATTTTCACAGGTACTGGTAATATTTTCACAGGCAGTGGTAATAGTTTCAGAGGCAGTGGTAATATTTTCGCTGTCAGTGTAATATTTTCACAGGTAGTGGTAATATTTTGACAGGCAGTGTAATATTTTCGCAGGCAGTGGTAATATTTTCGCAGGCAGTGTAATATTTTCGCAGGCAGTGGTAATATTTTCGCAGGCAGTGAAATATTTTCGCAGGTAGTGGTAATATTTTCACAGGCAGTGTATTATTTTCACAGGCAGTGGAAATATTTTCTCAGGCAGTGTAATATTCTCCCCGACAGTGTAATAATTAAGCAAGCAGTGGTATTATTTTTGCCGGCATTGATAATATTTTTGCAGGTAGTGGTAATATTTTTGCTGCCAGTGTAATATTTTCGCAAGCCGTGGTAATATTTTCACAGGCAGTGTAATATTTTCATAGGTATTGGTAATATTTTGGCAGGCAGTGTAATATTTTCACAGGCAGTGTCATAATTTCACCGGCAGTGGTAATATTTTCGCAGGCAGTGTAATATTTTCACAGGCAGTGTAATATTTTCAAAGGTAGTGGTAATATTTTCACAAGCAGTATAATATGTTCGCAGGCAGTGGTAATATTTTTGCCGGCACTGTAATATTTTCACAAGCAGTGTAATATTTTCACAGGCAGTGTAATATATTCAACGGTATTGGTAATATTTTCACAGGCAGTGGTAATATTTTTGCCGGCACTGTAATATTTTCACAAGCAGTGTAATATTTTCACAGGCAGTGTAATATATTCAACGGTATTGGTAATATTTTCACAGGCAATTGAATATTTTTGCCGGCACTGTAATATTTTCACAAGCAGTGTAATATTTTCACAGACAGTGTAATATATTCAAAGGTATTGGTAATATTTTCACAGGCAATGGAATATTTTTGCAGGCAGTAGTAATATTTTCACAGGTAGTGGTAATATTTTCGCAGGCAGGGGGAATATATTCACAGGCAATGTCATATTTTCACAGGCAGTTAATTATTTTCGCAGGCAGTGGTAATATTTTCACAGGTATTGGTAATATTTTCATAAGCAGTGTAATATTTTCACAGGCAGTGGTATTATTTTCATAGGCAGTATAATATTTTCACAGGCAGTGGTAATATTTTCACAGGCCGCGGTAATATTTTCACAGGCAGTGTAATATTTTCACAGGCAGTGGTAATATTTTCGCAGGCAGTGTAATATTTTCACAGGTACTGGTAATATTTTCACAGGCAGTGGTAATAGTTTCAGAGACAGTGGTAATATTTTCGCAGGCAGTGTAATATTTTCACAGGTAGTGGTAATATTTTCACAGGCAGTGTAATATTTTCGCAGGCAGTGGTAATATTTTCGCAGGCAGTGTAATATTTTCGCAGGCAGTGGTAATATTTTCACAGGCAGTGAAATGTTTTCACAGGTAGTGGTAATATTTTCGCAGGCATTGATAATATTTTCGCAGGTAGTGGTAATATTTTTGCTGCCAGTGTAATATTTTCGCAAGCCGTGGTAATATTTTCACAGGCAGTGTAATATTTTCATAGGTATTGGTAATATTTTCGCAGGCAGTGTAATATTTTCACAGGCAGTGGAATAATTTCACCGGCAGTGGTAATATTTTCGCAGGCAGTGTAATATTTTCACAGGCAGTGTAATATTTTCAAAGGTAGTGGTAATATTTTCACAAGCAGTGTAATATGTTCGCAGGCAGTGGTATTATTTTTGCCGGCACTGTAATATTTTCACAAGCAGTGTAATATTTTCACAGGCAGTGTAATATTTTCAACGGTATTGGTAATATTTTCACAGGCAATGGAATATTTTTGCAGGCAGTAGTAATATTTTCACAGGTAGTGGTAATATTTTCGCAGGCAGGGGGAATATATTCACAGGCAATGTCATATTTTCACAGGCAGTGTAATATTTTCGCAGGCAGTGGTAATATTTTCACAGGTATTGGTAATATTTTCATAAGCAGTGTAATATTTTCACAGGCAGTGGTATTATTTTCATAGGCCGTGGTAATATTTTCACAGGCAGTGTAATATTTTCACAGGTAGTGGTAATATTTTCGCAGTCAGTGTAATATTTTCACAGGCATTGTAATATTTTCGCAGGCAGTGGTAATATTTTCACAGGCAATGTAATATTTTTGCAGGCAGTGGTAATATTTTCACAGGCAGTGGTAATATTTTCACAGGCAGTGTAATATTTTCACAAGCAATGCTAATATTTTCACAGGCAGTGGTATTATTTTCACAGGCAGTGCAATATTTTCACAGGTAGTGGTAATATTTTCAGAGGTAGTGTAATATTTTCACAGGCAGTGGTAATATTTTCACAGGTAGTAGTAATATTTTCACAGGCAGTGGTAACACATTGGAAGGCAATGTAATATTTTTGCAGGCAGTGTAATAATATAGCAAGCAGTGGTATTATTTTTGCCGGCAGTGGTTATATTTTCGCAGGTGGTGGTAATATTTTTATAGCCAGTGTAATATTTTCGCAGGCAATGTAATATTTTGACAGTTCATGGTAATACATTAGCAGGCAGTGGTAATATTTTCGCAGGCAGTGTAATATTTTCACAGGCAGTTCAATATTTTTGCAAGCAGTGGTAATATTTTCACAGGTAGTGGTAATATTTTCACAAGCTGTGGTAATATTTTCACAGGCAGTGTAATATTTTCACTGGTAGTGTAATAATTTCACAGGCAATGTAATATTTTCACAGGCAGAGTAATATTTTCACAAGCAGTGGTAATATTTTCACAGGTAGTCTAATATTTCGTAGGCAGTGTAATATTTTCGCAGACAGTGTAATATTTCGCAATCAGTGTAAGATTTTCACAGGCAGTTGTAATATTTTCGCAGGCAGTGTAATACTTTCACAGGCAGTGGTAATATTTTCACAGGCAGTGGTAATATTCTCCCCGGCAGTGTAATAATTAAGCAAGCAGTGGTATTATTTTTTCCGGCATTGATAATATTTTCGCAGGTAGTGGTAATATTTTTGCTGCCAGTGTAATATTTTCGCAAGCCGTGGTAATAATTTCACAGGCAGTGTAGCATTTTCACAGGCAATATAATATTTTCACAGGCAGTGGTAATATTTTCGCAGGCAGTGGTAATATTTTCACAGGTAGAGGTAATATTTTAACAGGCAGTGGTAATATTTTTACACACAGCGTAATATATTCACCGTCAGTGGTAATATTTACACAGGTTGTGTAATATTTTCACAGGCAATGTAATGTTTTCACAGGCAGTGGTAATATTTTCGCAGGCAGTGTAATATTTTCACAGGGAGTGGTAATATTTTCACAGGCAGTGGTAATATTTTCGCAGGCAGTGTAATATTTTCACAGGGAGTGGTAATATTTTCACAGGCAGTGGTAATATTTTCACAGGCAGTGTAATATTCTCGCCGGCAGTGTAATAATTAAGCAAGCAGTGGTATTATGTTTGCCGGCATTGGTAATATTTTCGCACATAGTGGTAATAGTTTTGCTGCCAGTGTAATATGTTAGCATGCAGTGGTAATATTTTCACAGGCAGTGTAATATTTTCACTGGCAGTGGTAATATTTTCGCTGGCAGTGTAATATTTTCACAGGCAGTGTAATATTTTCACAGGTAATGGTAATATTTTCACAAGCAGTGTAATATTTTCACAGGCAGTATAATATTTTCAAAGGTATTGGTAATATTTTCACAGGCAGTGGTAATAGTTTCAGAGGCAGTTGCAATATGTTCGCAGGCAGTGTAATATTTTCACAGGCAGTGTAATATTTTCACAGGTAGTGGTAATATTTTCGCAGGCAGTGGTAATATTTTTGCCGGCAGTGTAATATTTTCACAGACAATGTAATATTTTTGCAGGCAGTGGTAATATTTTCACAGGCAGAATAATATTTTCACAGGTAGTGGTAATATTTTCGCAGGCAGTGTAATATTTTTGCAGGCAGTGGTAATATTTTTGCCGGCAGTGTAATATTTTCACAAGCAGTGGTAATATTTTCACAGGCAGTGTAATATTTTCACAGGCAGTGTAATATTTTCACAAGCAATGCTAATATTTTCACAGGTAGTGGTAATACTTTCACAGGCAGTGTAATATTTTCACAGGCAGTGGTAATATTTTCAGAGGCAATGTAATATTTCCACTGGCAGTGGTAATATTTTCGCTGGCAGTGTAATATTTTTACAGTCAGTGTAATATTTTCACAGGTAATGGTAATATTTTCACAAGCAGTGTAATATTTTCACAGGCAGTATAATATTTTCAAAGGTATTGGTAATATTTTCACAGGCAGTGGTAATAGTTTCAGAGGCAGTTGCAATATTTTTGCAGGCAGTGTAATATTTTCACAGGCAGTGTAATATTTTCACAGGTAGTGGTAATATTTTCGCAGGCAGTGGTAATATTTTTGCCGGCAGTGTAATATTTTCACAGACAATGTAATATTTTCACAAGCAGTGGTAATAATTTCACAGGCAGTGTAATATTTTCACAGGCAGTGGTAATATTTTTGCTGGCAGTGTAATATTTTCACAAGCAGTGGTAATAATTTCACAGGCAGTATAATATTTTCACAGTCAGTGGTAATATTTTCACAGGCCGTGGTAATATTTTCACAGGCAGTGTAATATTTTCACAGGTAGTGGTAATATTTTCGCAGTCAGTGTAATATTTTCACAGGCATTGTAATATTTTCGCAGGCAGTGGTAATATTTTCACAGGCAATGTAATATTTTTGCAGGCAGTGGTAATATTTTCACAGGCAGTGGTAATATTTTCACAGGCAGTGTAATATTTTCACAAGCAATGCTAATATTTTCACAGGCAGTGGTATTATTTTCACAGGCAGTGCAATATTTTCACAGGTAGTGGTAATATTTTCAGTTATTAGTGTAATATTTTGACAGGCAGTGGTAATATTTTCACAGGTAGTAGTAATATTTTCACAGGCAGTGGTAACACATTGGAAGGCAATGTAATATTTTTGCAGGCAGTGTAATAATATAGCAAGCAGTGGTATTATTTTTGCCGGCAGTGGTAATATTTTCGCAGGTGGTGGTAATATTTTTATAGCCAGTGTAATATTTTCGCAGGCAATGTAATATTTTGACAGTTCATGGTAATACATTAGCAGGCAGTGGTAATATTTTCGCAGGCAGTGTAATATTTTCACAGGCAGTTCAATATTTTTGCAAGCAGTGGTAATATTTTCACAGGTAGTGGTAATATTTTCACAAGCTGTGGTAATATTTTCACAGGCAGTGTAATATTTTCACTGGTAGTGTAATAATTTCACAGGCAATGTAATATTTTCACAGGCAGAGTAATATTTTCACAAGCAGTGGTAATATTTTCACAGGTAGTCTAATATTTCGTAGGCAGTGTAATATTTTCGCAGACAGTGTAATATTTCGCAATCAGTGTAATATTTTCACAGGCAGTTGTAATATTTTCGCAGGCAGTGTAATACTTTAACAGGCAGTGGTAATATTTTCGCTGGCAGTGTAATATTTTCACAAGCAGTGGTAATATTTTCAGAGGCAATGTAATATTTTCACCGGAGTGGTAATATTTTTGCCGGCAGTGTAATATTTTCACAGGCAGTGTAATATTTTCACAGGCAATGTAATATTTTCACAGGCAGTGGTAATATTTTCGCTGGCAGTGTAATATTTTCACAAGCAGTGGTAATAATTTCACAGGCAGTGTAATATTTTCACAGGCAGTGGTAATATTTTCACAGGTAGTGTAATATTTTCGCAGGCAGTGGTAATATTTTCACAGGGAGTGGTAATTCATTCATAGGCAGTTTAATATTTTCACAGGCTGTGTAATATTTTCACAGGCAGTGTAATATTTGCACAGTCAGTGGTCATATTTTCACAGGCAGTGGTAATGTTTTCGCATTCAGTGTAATATTTTCACAGGCAGTGTAATATTTTCACAGGCAGTAGTAATATTTTCACAGGCAGTGTAATAATTAAGCAAGCAGTGGTATTATTTTTTCCGGCATTGATAATATTTTCGCAGGTAGTGGTAATATTTTTGCTGCCAGTGTAATATTTTCGCAAGCCGTGGTAATAATTTCACAGGCAGTGTAGCATTTTCACAGGCAATATAATATTTTCACAGGCAGTGGTAATATTTTCGCAGGCAGTGGTAATATTTTCACAGGTAGAGGTAATATTTTAACAGGCAGTGGTAATATTTTTACACACAGCGTAATATATTCACCGTCAGTGGTAATATTTACACAGGTTGTGTAATATTTTCACAGGCAATGTAATGTTTTCACAGGCAGTGGTAATATTTTCGCAGGCAGTGTAATATTTTCACAGGGAGTGGTAATATTTTCACAGGCAGTGGTAATATTTTCGCAGGCAGTGTAATATTTTCACAGGGAGTGGTAATATTTTCACAGGCAGTGGTAATATTTTCACAGGCAGTGTAATATTCTCGCCGGCAGTGTAATAATTAAGCAAGCAGTGGTATTATGTTTGCCGGCATTGGTAATATTTTCGCACATAGTGGTAATAGTTTTGCTGCCAGTGTAATATGTTAGCATGCAGTGGTAATATTTTCACAGGCAGTGTAATATTTTCACTGGCAGTGGTAATATTTTCGCTGGCAGTGTAATATTTTCACAGGCAGTGTAATATTTTCACAGGTAATGGTAATATTTTCACAAGCAGTGTAATATTTTCACAGGCAGTATAATATTTTCAAAGGTATTGGTAATATTTTCACAGGCAGTGGTAATAGTTTCAGAGGCAGTTGCAATATTTTTGCAGGCAGTGTAATATTTTCACAGGCAGTGTAATATTTTCACTGGCAGTGGTAATAATTTCGCTGGCAGTGTAATATTTTCACAGGCAGTGTAATATTTTCACAGGTAATGGTAATATTTTCACAAGCAGTGTAATATTTTCACAGGCAGTATAATATTTTCAAAGGTATTGGTAATATTTTCACAGGCAGTGGTAATAGTTTCAGAGGCAGTTGCAATATTTTTGCAGGCAGTGTAATATTTTCACAGGCAGTGTAATATTTTCACAGGTAGTGGTAATATTTTCGCAGGCAGTGGTAATATTTTTGCCGGCAGTGTAATATTTTCACAGACAATGTAATATTTTTGCAGGCAGTGGTAATATTTTCACAGGCAGAATAATATTTTCACAGGTAGTGGTAATATTTTCGCAGGCAGTGTAATATTTTTGCAGGCAGTGGTAATATTTTTGCCGGCAGTGTAATATTTTCACAAGCAGTGGTAATATTTTCACAGGCAGTGTAATATTTTCACAGGCAGTGTAATATTTTCACAAGCAATGCTAATATTTTCACAGGTAGTGGTAATACTTTCACAGGCAGTGTAATATTTTCACAGGCAGTGGTAATATTTTCAGAGGCAATGTAATATTTCCACTGGCAGTGGTAATATTTTCGCTGGCAGTGTAATATTTTCACAGGTAATGGTAATATTTTCACAAGCAGTGTAATATTTTCACAGGCAGTATAATATTTTCAAAGGTATTGGTAATATTTTCACAGGCAGTGGTAATAGTTTCAGAGGCAGTTGCAATATTTTTGCAGGCAGTGTAATATTTTCACAGGCAGTGTAATATTTTCACAGGTAGTGGTAATATTTTCGCAGGCAGTGGTAATATTTTTGCCGGCAGTGTAATATTTTCACAGACAATGTAATATTTTTGCAGGCAGTGGTAATATTTTCACAGGCAGAATAATATTTTCACAGGTAGTGGTAATATTTTCGCAGGCAGTGTAATATTTTTGCAGGCAGTGGTAATATTTTTGCCGGCAGTGTAATATTTTCACAAGCAGTGGTAATATTTTCACAGGCAGTGTAATATTTTCACAGGCAGTGTAATATTTTCACAAGCAATGCTAATATTTTCACAGGTAGTGGTAATACTTTCACAGGCAGTGTAATATTTTCACAGGCAGTGTAATATTTTCACAGGCAATGTAATATTTTCACAGGCAGTGGTAATATTTTTGCTGGCAGTGTAATATTTTCACAAGCAGTGGTAATAATTTCACAGGCAGTGTAATATTTTCACAGGCAGTGGTAATATTTTTGCTGGCAGTGTAATATTTTCACAAGCAGTGGTAATAATTTCACAGGTAGTGGTAATACTTTCACAGGCAGTGTAATATTTTCACAGGCAGTGTAATATTTTCACAGGCAATGTAATATTTTCACAGGCAGTGGTAATATTTTTGCTGGCAGTGTAATATTTTCACAAGCAGTGGTAATAATTTCACAGGTAGTGGTAATACTTTCACAGGCAGTGTAATATTTTCACAGGCAGTGTAATATTTTCACAGGCAATGTAATATTTTCACAAGCAATGCTAATATTTTCACAGGTAGTGGTAATACTTTCACAGGCAGTGTAATATTTTCACAGGCAGTGTAATATTTTCACAGGCAATGTAATATTTTCACAGGCAGTGGTAATATTTTTGCTGGCAGTGTAATATTTTCACAAGCAGTGGTAATAATTTCACAGGCAGTGTAATATTTTCACAGGTAGTGTAATATTTTCGCAGGCAGTGGTAATATTTTCACAGGGAGTGGTAATTCATTCGTAGGCAGTTTAATATTTTCACAGGCTGTGTAATATTTTCACAGGCAGTGTAATATTTGCACAGTCAGTGGTCATATTTTTGCAGGCAATGTAATATTTTCACATGCAGTGGTGATGTTTAGCAGGCAGTGGCAATATTTCTGCAGGCAGTGGTAATATTTTCACAGGTAGTGGTAATATTTTCACAGGTAGTGTAATATTGTAGCAGGCAGTGGTATTATTTTCACAGGCAGTGGTAATATTTTCCTCGGTAGTGGTAAGATTTGCATAGGCAATGTAATATTTTCACTGGCAGAGTAATATTTTCACAGATAGTGGTAATATTTTCACAGGAAGTGTAATATTTTCACAGGCAGTGGTAATATATTTTTGTCTGCAGTGTAATATTTTCGCAGGCGGTGTAATATTTGCACGGGTAGTGGTAATATTTTCGCAGGCAGTGTAATACTTTCGCAGGCAGTGTAATATTTTCACAGGCATTGGTAATATTTTCAAAGGTGGTGTAATATTTTCTCAGGCAGTGTAATATTTTCAGAGGCAGTGTAATATTTTCGCAGGCAGTGTAACATTTTGACAGTTCGTGGTAATACATTCGCAGGCAGTGATAATATTTTCGCAGACGGTGTAATATTTACACAGGCAGTGTAATATCTTTGCAGGCAGTGGTAATATTTTCACAGGCAGTGGTAATATTTTCACAAGCTGTGGTAATATTTTCACAGCCAGTGTAATATTTTCGAAGTCAGTGGTAATATTTTCAAAGGCAGTATAATATTTTCACAGCTAGTAGTAATATTTTCACAGCCAGTGTAATATTTTCACAGACAGTGGTATTGTTTTCCTAGGCAGTGTAATACTTACAAAGGTAGTGGTAATATTTTCACAGGCCATGGTATTATTTTCACAGGCAGCATAATATTTTCACAGGCAGTGTAATATTTTTGCAGGCAGTGGTAATATTTTCAAAGGCAGTGTAATATTTTCACAGGCAGTTTTAATATTTTCACAGGCAATGTAATATTTTCGCAGGCAGTGGTAATATTTTGACAGGTAGTGGTAATATTTTCGCAGGCAATGTCATATTTGCCGACAGTGTAATATTTTCACAGTCAGCGTAATATTTTCACAGGCAATGTAATATTTTCACAGGCAGTGGAAATAATTTTGCAGGGAGTGGTAATATATTCGCAGGCAGTGGTAATATTTTCACATGCAATATAATATTTTCACAGGCAGTGGTGATATTTTCGCAGGCAGTGGTAATATTTTCACCGGCAGTGTAATATTTTCACAGACAGTGGTCATATTTTCACAGACAGTGGTAATAATTTCACAGGCAGTGGTAATATTTTCACATTCAGTGTAATATTTTCACAGGCAGTGTAATATTTTCACAGGCAGTAGTAATATTTTCACAGGCAGTGTAATATTTTCACAGGCAGTGGTGATATTCTCCCCGGCAGTGTAATAATTAAGCAAGCAGTGGTATTATTTTTTCCGGCATTGATAATATTTTCGCAGGTAGTGGTAATATTTTTGCTTCCAGTGTAATATTTTCGCAAGCCGTGGTAATAATTTCACAGGCAGTGTAGCATTTTCACAGGCAATATAATATTTTCACAGGCAGTGGTAATATTTTCGCAGGCAGTGGTAATATTTTAACAGGTAGAGGTAATATTTTAACAGGCAGTGGTAATATTTTTACACACAGCGTAATATCTTCACAGGCAGTGGTAATATTTACACAGGTTGTGTAATATTTTCACAGGCAATGTAATATTTTCACAGGCAGTGGTAATATTTTCGCAGGCAGTGTAATATTTTGACAGGCTATGTAATATTTTCACAGGCAGTGGTAATATTTTCACAGGCAGTGTAATATTTTCACAGGGAGTGGTAATATTTTCACAGGCAGTGGTAATATTTTCACAGGTAATGGTAATATTTTCACAAGCAGTGTAATATTTTCACAGGCAGTATAATATTTTCAAAGGTATTGGTAATATTTTCACAGGCAGTGGTAATAGTTTCAGAGGCAGTTGCAATATGTTCGCAGGCAGTGTAATATTTTCACAGGCAGTGTAATATTTTCACAGGTAGTGGTAATATTTTTGCAGGCAGTGGTAATATTTTTGCCGGCAGTGTAATATTTTTGCAGGCAGTGGTAATATTTTTGCCGGCAGTGTAATATTTTCACAAGCAGTGGTAATATTTTCACAGGCAGTGTAATATTTTCACAGGCAGTGTAATATTTTCACAAGCAATGCTAATATTTTCACAGGTAGTGGTAATATTTTCACAGGCAGTGGTATTATTTTCACAGGCAGTGTAATATTTTCACAGGTAGTGGTAATATTTTCACAGGTAGTGTAATATTTTCACAGGCAGTGGTAATATTTTCACAGGTAGTAGTAATATTTTCACAGGCAGTGGTAACTCATTGGAAGGCAATGTAATATTTTCACAGGCAGTGTAATAATATAGCAAGCAGTGGTATTATTTTTGCCGGCAGTGGTAATATTTTCGCAGGTGGTGGTAATATTTTTATAGCCAGTGTAATATTTTCGCAGGCAATGTAATATTTTGACAGTTCATGGTAATACATTAGCAGGCAGTGGTAATATTTTCGCAGGCAGTGTAATATTTTCGCAGGCAGTGTAATACTTTCACAGGCAGTGTAATATTTTCACAGGCAGTGGTAATATTTTCACAAGCTGTGGTAATATTTTCACAGGCAGTGTAATATTTTCACTGGTAGTGTAATAATTTCACAGGCAATGTAATATTTTCACAGGCAGTGTAATATTTTCACAAGCAGTGGTAATATTTTCACAGGTAGTCTAATATTTCGTAGGCAGTGTAATATTTTCGCAGGCAGTGTAATATTTCGCAATCAGTGTAATATTTTCACAGGCAGTTGTAATATTTTCACAGGCAGTGGTAATATTTTCAGAGGCAATGTAATATTTTCACCGGAGTGGTAATATTTTTGCCGGCAGTGTAATATTTTCACAGGCAGTGTAATATTTTCACAGGCAATGTAATATTTTCACAGGCAGTGGTAATATTTTTGCTGGCAGTGTAATATTTTCACAAGCAGTGGTAATAATTTCACAGGCAGTGTAATATTTTCACAGGCAGTGGTAATATTTTCACAGGTAGTGTAATATTTTCGCAGGCAGTGGTAATATTATCACAGGGAGTGGTAATTCATTCGTAGGCAGTTTAATATTTTCACAGGCTGTGTAATATTTTCACAGGCAGTGTAATATTTGCATAGTCAGTGGTCATATTTTCACAGGCAGTGGTAATATTTTCACAGGCAGTGTAATATTTTCACAGGCAGTGTAATATTTGCACAGTCAGTGGTCATATCTTTGCAGGCAATGTAATATTTTCACATGCAGTGGTGATATTTAGCAGGCAGTGGCAATATTTCTGCAGGCAGTGGTAATATTTTCACAGGTAGTGGTAATATTTTCACAGGTAGTGTAATATTGTAGCAGGCAGTGGTATTATTTTCACAGGCAGTGGTAATATTTTCATAGGTAGTGGTAAGATTTGCATAGGCAATGTAATATTTTCACTGGCAGTGTAATATTTTCACAGATAGTGGTAATATTTTCACAGGAAGTGTAATATTTTCACAGGCAGTGGTGATATATTTTTGTCTGCAGTGTAATATTTTCGCAGGCGGTGTAATATTTGCACGGGTAGTGGTAATATTTTCACAGGCAGTGTAATACTTTCGCAGGCAGTGTAATATTTTCACAGGCATTGGTAATATTTTCAAAGGTGGTGTAATATTTTCTCAGGCAGTGTAATATTTTCAGAGACAGTGTAATATTTTCGCAGGCAGTGTAACATTTTGACAGTTCGTGGTAATACATTCGCAGGCAGTGATAATATTTTCGCAGACGGTGTAATATTTACACAGGCAGTGTAATATCTTTGCAGGCAGTGGTAATATTTTCACAGGCAGTGGTAATATTTTCACAAGCTGTGGTAATATTTTCACTGCCAGTGTAATATTTTCGAAGTCAGTGGTAATATTTTCAAAGGCAGTATAATATTATCACAGCTAGTGGTAATATTTTCACAGCCAGTGTAATATTTTCACAGACAGTGGTATTGTTTTCCTAGGCAGTGTAATACTTACAAAGGCAGTGGTAATATTTTCACAGGCCATGATATTATTTTCACAGGCAGCATAATATTTTCACAGGCAGTGTAATATTTTCACAGGCAGTTTTAATATTTTCACAGGCAATGTAATATTTTCACAGGCAGTGGTAATATTTTTGCTGGCAGTGTAATATTTTCACAAGCAGTGGTAATAATTTCACAGGCAGTGTAATATTTTCACAGGCAGTGGTAATATTTTCACAGGTAGTGTAATATTTTCGCAGGCAGTGGTAATATTTTCACAGGGAGTGGTAATTCATTCGTAGGCAGTTTAATATTTTCACAGGCTGTGTAATATTTTCACAGGCAGTGTAATATTTGCACAGTCAGTGGTCATATTTTTGCAGGCAATGTAATATTTTCACATGCAGTGGTGATGTTTAGCAGGCAGTGGCAATATTTCTGCAGGCAGTGGTAATATTTTCACAGGTAGTGGTAATATTTTCACAGGTAGTGTAATATTGTAGCAGGCAGTGGTATTATTTTCACAGGCAGTGGTAATATTTTCCTCGGTAGTGGTAAGATTTGCATAGGCAATGTAATATTTTCACTGGCAGAGTAATATTTTCACAGATAGTGGTAATATTTTCACAGGAAGTGTAATATTTTCACAGGCAGTGGTAATATATTTTTGTCTGCAGTGTAATATTTTCGCAGGCGGTGTAATATTTGCACGGGTAGTGGTAATATTTTCGCAGGCAGTGTAATACTTTCGCAGGCAGTGTAATATTTTCACAGGCATTGGTAATATTTTCAAAGGTGGTGTAATATTTTCTCAGGCAGTGTAATATTTTCAGAGGCAGTGTAATATTTTCGCAGGCAGTGTAACATTTTGACAGTTCGTGGTAATACATTCGCAGGCAGTGATAATATTTTCGCAGACGGTGTAATATTTACACAGGCAGTGTAATATCTTTGCAGGCAGTGGTAATATTTTCACAGGCAGTGGTAATATTTTCACAAGCTGTGGTAATATTTTCACAGCCAGTGTAATATTTTCGAAGTCAGTGGTAATATTTTCAAAGGCAGTATAATATTTTCACAGCTAGTAGTAATATTTTCACAGCCAGTGTAATATTTTCACAGACAGTGGTATTGTTTTCCTAGGCAGTGTAATACTTACAAAGGTAGTGGTAATATTTTCACAGGCCATGGTATTATTTTCACAGGCAGCATAATATTTTCACAGGCAGTGTAATATTTTCGCAGGCAGTGGTAATATTTTCAAAGGCAGTGTAATATTTTCACAGGCAGTTTTAATATTTTCACAGGCAATGTAATATTTTCGCAGGCAGTGGTAATATTTTGACAGGTAGTGGTAATATTTTCGCAGGCAATGTCATATTTGCCGACAGTGTAATATTTTCACAGTCAGCGTAATATTTTCACAGGCAATGTAATATTTTCACAGGCAGTGGAAATAATTTTGCAGGGAGTGGTAATATATTCGCAGGCAGTGGTAATATTTTCACATGCAATATAATATTTTCACAGGCAGTGGTGATATTTTCGCAGGCAGTGGTAATATTTTCACCGGCAGTGTAATATTTTCACAGACAGTGGTCATATTTTCACAGACAGTGGTAATAATTTCACAGGCAGTGGTAATATTTTCACATTCAGTGTAATATTTTCACAGGCAGTGTAATATTTTCACAGGCAGTAGTAATATTTTCACAGGCAGTGTAATATTTTCACAGGCAGTGGTGATATTCTCCCCGGCAGTGTAATAATTAAGCAAGCAGTGGTATTATTTTTTCCGGCATTGATAATATTTTCGCAGGTAGTGGTAATATTTTTGCTTCCAGTGTAATATTTTCGCAAGCCGTGGTAATAATTTCACAGGCAGTGTAGCATTTTCACAGGCAATATAATATTTTCACAGGCAGTGGTAATATTTTCGCAGGCAGTGGTAATATTTTAACAGGTAGAGGTAATATTTTAACAGGCAGTGGTAATATTTTTACACACAGCGTAATATCTTCACAGGCAGTGGTAATATTTACACAGGTTGTGTAATATTTTCACAGGCAATGTAATATTTTCACAGGCAGTGGTAATATTTTCGCAGGCAGTGTAATATTTTGACAGGCTATGTAATATTTTCACAGGCAGTGGTAATATTTTCACAGGCAGTGTAATATTTTCACAGGGAGTGGTAATATTTTCACAGGCAGTGGTAATATTTTCACAGGTAATGGTAATATTTTCACAAGCAGTGTAATATTTTCACAGGCAGTATAATATTTTCAAAGGTATTGGTAATATTTTCACAGGCAGTGGTAATAGTTTCAGAGGCAGTTGCAATATGTTCGGAGGCAGTGTAATATTTTCACAGGCAGTGTAATATTTTCACAGGTAGTGGTAATATTTTTGCAGGCAGTGGTAAAATTTTTGCCGGCAGTGTAATATTTTTGCAGGCAGTGGTAATATTTTTGCCGGCAGTGTAATATTTTCACAAGCAGTGGTAATATTTTCACAGGCAGTGTAATATTTTCACAGGCAGTGTAATATTTTCACAAGCAATGCTAATATTTTCACAGGTAGTGGTAATATTTTCACAGGCAGTGGTATTATTTTCACAGGCAGTGTAATATTTTCACAGGTAGTGGTAATATTTTCACAGGTAGTGTAATATTTTCACAGGCAGTGGTAATATTTTCACAGGTAGTAGTAATATTTTCACAGGCAGTGGTAACTCATTGGAAGGCAATGTAATATTTTCACAGGCAGTGTAATAATATAGCAAGCAGTGGTATTATTTTTGCCGGCAGTGGTAATATTTTCGCAGGTGGTGGTAATATTTTTATAGCCAGTGTAATATTTTCGCAGGCAATGTAATATTTTGACAGTTCATGGTAATACATTAGCAGGCAGTGGTAATATTTTCGCAGGCAGTGTAATATTTTCGCAGGCAGTGTAATACTTTCACAGGCAGTGTAATATTTTCACAGGCAGTGGTAATATTTTCACAAGCTGTGGTAATATTTTCACAGGCAGTGTAATATTTTCACTGGTAGTGTAATAATTTCACAGGCAATGTAATATTTTCACAGGCAGTGTAATATTTTCACAAGCAGTGGTAATATTTTCACAGGTAGTCTAATATTTCGTAGGCAGTGTAATATTTTCGCAGGCAGTGTAATATTTCGCAATCAGTGTAATATTTTCACAGGCAGTTGTAATATTTTCACAGGCAGTGGTAATATTTTCAGAGGCAATGTAATATTTTCACCGGAGTGGTAATATTTTTGCCGGCAGTGTAATATTTTCACAGGCAGTGTAATATTTTCACAGGCAACGTAATATTTTCACAGGCAGTGGTAATATTTTTGCTGGCAGTGTAATATTTTCACAAGCAGTGGTAATAATTTCACAGGCAGTGTAATATTTTCACAGGCAGTGGTAATATTTTCACAGGTAGTGTAATATTTTCGCAGGCAGTGGTAATATTATCACAGGGAGTGGTAATTCATTCGTAGGCAGTTTAATATTTTCACAGGCTGTGTAATATTTTCACAGGCAGTGTAATATTTGCATAGTCAGTGGTCATATTTTCACAGGCAGTGGTAATATTTTCACAGGCAGTGTAATATTTTCACAGGCAGTGTAATATTTGCACAGTCAGTGGTCATATCTTTGCAGGCAATGTAATATTTTCACATGCAGTGGTGATATTTAGCAGGCAGTGGCAATATTTCTGCAGGCAGTGGTAATATTTTCACAGGTAGTGGTAATATTTTCACAGGTAGTGTAATATTGTAGCAGGCAGTGGTATTATTTTCACAGGCAGTGGTAATATTTTCATAGGTAGTGGTAAGATTTGCATAGGCAATGTAATATTTTCACTGGCAGTGTAATATTTTCACAGATAGTGGTAATATTTTCACAGGAAGTGTAATATTTTCACAGGCAGTGGTGATATATTTTTGTCTGCAGTGTAATATTTTCGCAGGCGGTGTAATATTTGCACGGGTAGTGGTAATATTTTCACAGGCAGTGTAATACTTTCGCAGGCAGTGTAATATTTTCACAGGCATTGGTAATATTTTCAAAGGTGGTGTAATATTTTCTCAGGCAGTGTAATATTTTCAGAGACAGTGTAATATTTTCGCAGGCAGTGTAACATTTTGACAGTTCGTGGTAATACATTCGCAGGCAGTGATAATATTTTCGCAGACGGTGTAATATTTACACAGGCAGTGTAATATCTTTGCAGGCAGTGGTAATATTTTCACAGGCAGTGGTAATATTTTCACAAGCTGTGGTAATATTTTCACTGCCAGTGTAATATTTTCGAAGTCAGTGGTAATATTTTCAAAGGCAGTATAATATTATCACAGCTAGTGGTAATATTTTCACAGCCAGTGTAATATTTTCACAGACAGTGGTATTGTTTTCCTAGGCAGTGTAATACTTACAAAGGCAGTGGTAATATTTTCACAGGCCATGATATTATTTTCACAGGCAGCATAATATTTTCACAGGCAGTGTAATATTTTCACAGGCAGTTTTAATATTTTCACAGGCAGTGTAATATTTTCACAGGCAGTAGTAATATTTTCACAGGCAGTGTAATATTTTCACAGGCAGTGGTAATATTCTCCCCGGCAGTGTAATAATTAAGCAAGCAGTGGTATTATTTTTTCCGGCATTGATAATATTTTCGCAGGTAGTGGTAATATTTTTGCTGCCAGTGTAAAATTTTCGCAAGCCGTGGTAATAATTTCACAGGCAGTGTCGCATTTTCACAGGCAATATAATATTTTCACAGGCAGTGGTAATATTTTCGCAGGCAGTGGTAATATTTTCACAGGTAGAGGTAATATTTTAACAGGCAGTCGTAATATTTTTACACACAGCGTAATATCTTCACAGGCAGTGGTAATATTTACACAGGTTGTGTAATATTTTCACAGGCAATGTAATATTTTCACAGGCAGTGGTAATATTTTCACAGGGAGTGGTAATATTTTCACAGGCAGTGGTAATATTTTCACAGGCAGTGTAATATTCTCGCCGGCAGTGTAATAATTAAGCAAGCAGTGGTATTATGTTTGCCGGCATTGGTAATATTTTCGCACATAGTGGTAATAGTTTTGCTGCCAGTGTAATATGTTAGCATGCAGTGGTAATATTTTCACAGGCAGTGTAATATTTTCACTGGCAGTGGTAATATTTTCGCTGGCAGTGTAATATTTTCACAGGCAGTGTAATATTTTCACAGGTAATGGTAATATTTTCACAAGCAGTGTAATATTTTCACAGGCAGTATAATATTTTCAAAGGTATTGGTAATATTTTCACAGGCAGTGGTAATAGTTTAAGAGGCAGTTGCAATATTTTTGCAGGCAGTGTAATATTTTCACAGGCAGTGTAATATTTTCACAGGTAGTGGTAATATTTTCGCAGGCAGTGGTAATATTTTTGCCGGCAGTGTAATATTTTCACAGACAATGTAATATTTTTGCAGGCAGTGGTAATATTTTCGCAGGCAGAATAATATTTTCACAGGTAGTGGTAATATTTTCGCAGGCAGTGTAATATTTTTGCAGGTAGTGGTAATATTTTTGCCGGCAGTGTAATATTTTCACAAGCAGTGGTAATATTTTCACAGGCAGTGTAATATTTTCACAGGCAGTGTAATATTTTCACAAGCAATGCTAATATTTTCACAGGTAGTGGTAATACTTTCACAGGCAGTGTAATATTTTCACAGGCAGTGGTAATATTTTCAGAGGCAATGTAATATTTTCACCGGAGTGGTAATATTTTTGCCAGCAGTGTAATATTTTCACAGGCAGTGTAATATTTTCACAGGCAATGTAATATTTTCACAGGCAGTGGTAATATTTTTGCTGGTAGTGTAATATTTTCACAAGCAGTGGTAATAATTTCACAGGCAGTGTAATATTTTCACAGGCAGTGGTAATATTTTCACAGGTAGTGTAATATTTTCGCAGGCAGTGGTAATATTTTCACAGGGAGTGGTAATTCATTCGTAGGCAGTTTAATATTTTCACAGGCTGTGTAATATTTTCCCAGGCAGTGTAATATTTGCTCAGTCAGTGGTCATATTTTCACAGGCAGTGGTAATATTTTCACAGGCAGTGTAATACTTTCACAGGCAGTGTAATATTTTCACAGGCAGTGGTAATATTTTCAGAGGCAATGTAATATTTTCACAGGCAATGTAATATTTTCACAGGCAGTGGTAATATTTTTGCCGGCAGTGTAATATTTTCACAGGCAGTGTAATATTTTCACAGGCAATGTAATATTTTCACAGGCAGTGGTAATATTTTCGCTGGCAGTGTAATATTTTCACAAGCAGTGGTAATAATTTCACAGGCAGTGTAATATTTTCACAGGGAGTGGTAATTCATTCGTAGGCAGTTTAATATTTTCACAGGCTGTGTAATATTTTCACAGGCAGTGTAATATTTGCACAGTCAGTGGTCATATTTTCACAGGCAGTGGTAATATTTTCACAGGCAGTGTAATATTTTCACAGGCAGTGTAATATTTTCACAAGCAATGCTAATATTTTCACAGGTAGTGGTAATATTTTCACAGGCAGTGGTATTATTTTCACAGGCAGTGTAATATTTTCACAGGTAGTGGTAATATTTTCACAGGTAGTGTAATATTTTCACAGGCAGTGGTAATATTTTCACAGGTAGTAGTAATATTTTCACAGGCAGTGGTAACTCATTGGAAGGCAATGTAATATTTTCACAGGCAGTGTAATAATATAGCAAGCAGTGGTATTATTTTTGCCGGCAGTGGTAATATTTTCGCAGGTGGTGGTAATATTTTTATAGCCAGTGTAATATTTTCGCAGGCAATGTAATATTTTGACAGTTCATGGTAATACATTAGCAGGCAGTGGTAATATTTTCGCAGGCAGTGTAATATTTTCGCAGGCAGTGTAATACTTTCACAGGCAGTGTAATATTTTCACAGGCAGTGGTAATATTTTCACAAGCTGTGGTAATATTTTCACAGGCAGTGTAATATTTTCACTGGTAGTGTAATAATTTCACAGGCAATGTAATATTTTCACAGGCAGTGTAATATTTTCACAAGCAGTGGTAATATTTTCACAGGTAGTCTAATATTTCGTAGGCAGTGTAATATTTTCGCAGGCAGTGTAATATTTCGCAATCAGTGTAATATTTTCACAGGCAGTTGTAATATTTTCACAGGCAGTGGTAATATTTTCAGAGGCAATGTAATATTTTCACCGGAGTGGTAATATTTTTGCCGGCAGTGTAATATTTTCACAGGCAGTGTAATATTTTCACAGGCAACGTAATATTTTCACAGGCAGTGGTAATATTTTTGCTGGCAGTGTAATATTTTCACAAGCAGTGGTAATAATTTCACAGGCAGTGTAATATTTTCACAGGCAGTGGTAATATTTTCACAGGTAGTGTAATATTTTCGCAGGCAGTGGTAATATTATCACAGGGAGTGGTAATTCATTCGTAGGCAGTTTAATATTTTCACAGGCTGTGTAATATTTTCACAGGCAGTGTAATATTTGCATAGTCAGTGGTCATATTTTCACAGGCAGTGGTAATATTTTCACAGGCAGTGTAATATTTTCACAGGCAGTGTAATATTTGCACAGTCAGTGGTCATATCTTTGCAGGCAATGTAATATTTTCACATGCAGTGGTGATATTTAGCAGGCAGTGGCAATATTTCTGCAGGCAGTGGTAATATTTTCACAGGTAGTGGTAATATTTTCACAGGTAGTGTAATATTGTAGCAGGCAGTGGTATTATTTTCACAGGCAGTGGTAATATTTTCATAGGTAGTGGTAAGATTTGCATAGGCAATGTAATATTTTCACTGGCAGTGTAATATTTTCACAGATAGTGGTAATATTTTCACAGGAAGTGTAATATTTTCACAGGCAGTGGTGATATATTTTTGTCTGCAGTGTAATATTTTCGCAGGCGGTGTAATATTTGCACGGGTAGTGGTAATATTTTCACAGGCAGTGTAATACTTTCGCAGGCAGTGTAATATTTTCACAGGCATTGGTAATATTTTCAAAGGTGGTGTAATATTTTCTCAGGCAGTGTAATATTTTCAGAGACAGTGTAATATTTTCGCAGGCAGTGTAACATTTTGACAGTTCGTGGTAATACATTCGCAGGCAGTGATAATATTTTCGCAGACGGTGTAATATTTACACAGGCAGTGTAATATCTTTGCAGGCAGTGGTAATATTTTCACAGGCAGTGGTAATATTTTCACAAGCTGTGGTAATATTTTCACTGCCAGTGTAATATTTTCGCAGGCAATGTAATATTTTCACAGGCAGTGGTAATATTTTTGCTGGTAGTGTAATATTTTCACAAGCAGTGGTAATAATTTCACAGGCAGTGTAATATTTTCACAGGCAGTGGTAATATTTTCACAGGTAGTGTAATATTTTCGCAGGCAGTGGTAATATTTTCACAGGGAGTGGTAATTCATTCGTAGGCAGTTTAATATTTTCACAGGCTGTGTAATATTTTCCCAGGCAGTGTAATATTTGCTCAGTCAGTGGTCATATTTTCACAGGCAGTGGTAATATTTTCACAGGCAGTGTAATACTTTCACAGGCAGTGTAATATTTTCACAGGCAGTGGTAATATTTTCAGAGGCAATGTAATATTTTCACAGGCAATGTAATATTTTCACAGGCAGTGGTAATATTTTTGCCGGCAGTGTAATATTTTCACAGGCAGTGTAATATTTTCACAGGCAATGTAATATTTTCACAGGCAGTGGTAATATTTTCGCTGGCAGTGTAATATTTTCACAAGCAGTGGTAATAATTTCACAGGCAGTGTAATATTTTCACAGGGAGTGGTAATTCATTCGTAGGCAGTTTAATATTTTCACAGGCTGTGTAATATTTTCACAGGCAGTGTAATATTTGCACAGTCAGTGGTCATATTTTCACAGGCAGTGGTAATATTTTCACAGGCAGTGTAATATTTTCACAGGCAGTGTAATATTTGCACAGTCAGTGGTCATATTTTTGCAGTCAATGTAATATTTTCACATGCAGTGGTGATGTTTAGCAGGCAGTGGCAATATTTCTGCAGGCAGTGGTAATATTTTCACAGGTAGTGGTAATATTTTCACAGGCAGTGTAATATTGTAGCAGGCAGTGGTATTAATTTCACAGGCAGTGGTAATATTTTCATAGGTAGTGGTAAGATTTGCATAGGCAATGTAATATTTTCACTGGCAGTGTAATATTTTCACAGATAGTGGTAATATTTTCACAGGAAGTGTAATATTTTCACAGGCAGTGGTAATATATTTTTGTCTGCAGTGTAATATTTTCGCAGGCGGTGTAATATTTGCACGGGTAGTGGTAATATTTTCGCAGGCAGTGTAATACTTTCGCAGGCAGTGTACTATTTTCACAGGCATTGGTAATATTTTCAAAGGTGGTGTAATATTTTCTCAGGCAGTGTAATATTTTCAGAGGCAGTGTAATATTTTCGCAGGCAGTGTAACATTTTGACAGTTCGTGGTAATACATTCGCAGGCAGTGATAATATTTTCGCAGACGTTGTAATATTTACACAGGCAGTGTAATATCTTTGCAGGCAGTGGTAATATTTTCACAGGCAGTGGTAATATTTTCACAAGCTGTGGTAATATTTTCACTGCCAGTGTAATATTTTCGAAGTCAGTGGTAATATTTTCAAAGGCAGTATAATATTTTCACAGCTAGTGGTAATATTTTCACAGCCAGTGTAATATTTTCACAGACAGTGGTATTGTTTTCCTAGGCAGTGTAATACTTACAAAGGCAGTGGTAATATTTTCACAGGCCATGGTATTATTTTCACAGGCAGCATAATATTTTCATAGGCAGTGTAATATTTTCGCAGGCAGTGGTAATATTTTCAAAGGCAGTGTAATATTTTCACAGGCAGTTTTAATATTTTCACAGGCAATGTAATATTTTCGCAGGCAGTGGTAATATTTTCACAGGTAGTGGTAATATTTTTGCAGGCAATGTCATATTTGCCGGCAGTGTAATATTTTCACAGTCAGCGTAATATTTTCACAGGCAATGTAATATTTTCACAGGCAGTGGAAATAATTTTGCAGGGAGTGGTAATATATTCGCAGGCAGTGGTAATATTTTCACATGCAATATAATATTTTCACAGGCAGTGGTGATATTTTCGCAGGCAGTGGTAATATTTTCACAGGCAGTGTAATATTTTCGCAGGCAGTGGTAATATATTCAAAGGCAGTGTAATATTTTCACAGGCAGTTTTAATATTTTCACAGGCAATGTAATATTTTCGCAGGCAGTGGTAATATTTTCACAGGTAGTGGTAATATTTTCGCAGGCAATGTCATATTTGCCGGCAGTGTAATATTTTCACAGTCAGCGTAATATTTTCACAGGCAATGTAATATTTTCACAGGCAGTGGAAATAATTTTGCAGGGAGTGGTAATATATTCGCAGGCAGTGGTAATATTTTCACATGCAATATAATATTTTCACAGTCAGTGGTGATATTTTCGCAGGCAGTGGTAATATTTTCACCGGCAGGGTAATATTTTCACAGACAGTGGTCATATTTTCACAGGCAGTGTAATATTTTCACAGGCAGTGGTAATATTTTCACAGGCAGTGGTAATATTTTCGCATTCAGTGTAATATTTTCACAGGCAGTGTAATATTTTCACAGGCAGTAGTAATATTTTCACAGGCAGTGTAATATTTTCACAGGCAGTGGTAATATTCTCCCCGGCAGTGTAATAATTAAGCAAGCAGTGGTATTATTTTTTCCGGCATTGATAATATTTTCGCAGGTAGTGGTAATATTTTTGCTGCCAGTGTAATATTTTCGCAAGCCGTGGTAATAATTTCACAGGCAGTGTAGCATTTTCACAGGCAATATAATATTTTCACAGGCAGTGGTAATATTTTCGCAGGCAGTGGTAATATTTTCACAGGTAGAGGTAATATTTTAACAGGCAGTGGTAATATTTTTACACACAGCGTAATATCCTCACAGGCAGTGGTAATATTTACACAGGTTGTGTAATATTTTCACAGGCAATGTAATATTTTCACAGGCAGTGGTAATATTTTCGCAGGCAGTGTAATATTTTGACAGGCTATGTAATATTTTCACAGGCAGTGGTAATATTTTCGCAGGCAGTGTAATATTTTCACAGGGAGTGGTAATATTTTCACAGGCAGTGGTAATATTTTCGAAGTCAGTGGTAATATTTTCAAAGGCAGTATAATATTTTCACAGCTAGTGGTAATATTTTCACAGCCAGTGTAATATTTTCACAGACAGTGGTATTGTTTTCCTAGGCAGTGTAATACTTACAAAGGCAGTGGTAATATTTTCACAGGCCATGGTATTATTTTCACAGGCAGCATAATATTTTCATAGGCAGTGTAATATTTTCGCAGGCAGTGGTAATATTTTCAAAGGCAGTGTAATATTTTCACAGGCAGTTTTAATATTTTCACAGGCAATGTAATATTTTCGCAGGCAGTGGTAATATTTTCACAGGTAGTGGTAATATTTTTGCAGGCAATGTCATATTTGCCGGCAGTGTAATATTTTCACAGTCAGCGTAATATTTTCACAGGCAATGTAATATTTTCACAGGCAGTGGAAATAATTTTGCAGGGAGTGGTAATATATTCGCAGGCAGTGGTAATATTTTCACATGCAATATAATATTTTCACAGGCAGTGGTGATATTTTCGCAGGCAGTGGTAATATTTTCACAGGCAGTGTAATATTTTCGCAGGCAGTGGTAATATATTCAAAGGCAGTGTAATATTTTCACAGGCAGTTTTAATATTTTCACAGGCAATGTAATATTTTCGCAGGCAGTGGTAATATTTTCACAGGTAGTGGTAATATTTTCGCAGGCAATGTCATATTTGCCGGCAGTGTAATATTTTCACAGTCAGCGTAATATTTTCACAGGCAATGTAATATTTTCACAGGCAGTGGAAATAATTTTGCAGGGAGTGGTAATATATTCGCAGGCAGTGGTAATATTTTCACATGCAATATAATATTTTCACAGTCAGTGGTGATATTTTCGCAGGCAGTGGTAATATTTTCACCGGCAGGGTAATATTTTCACAGACAGTGGTCATATTTTCACAGGCAGTGTAATATTTTCACAGGCAGTGGTAATATTTTCACAGGCAGTGGTAATATTTTCGCATTCAGTGTAATATTTTCACAGGCAGTGTAATATTTTCACAGGCAGTAGTAATATTTTCACAGGCAGTGTAATATTTTCACAGGCAGTGGTAATATTCTCCCCGGCAGTGTAATAATTAAGCAAGCAGTGGTATTATTTTTTCCGGCATTGATAATATTTTCGCAGGTAGTGGTAATATTTTTGCTGCCAGTGTAATATTTTCGCAAGCCGTGGTAATAATTTCACAGGCAGTGTAGCATTTTCACAGGCAATATAATATTTTCACAGGCAGTGGTAATATTTTCGCAGGCAGTGGTAATATTTTCACAGGTAGAGGTAATATTTTAACAGGCAGTGGTAATATTTTTACACACAGCGTAATATCCTCACAGGCAGTGGTAATATTTACACAGGTTGTGTAATATTTTCACAGGCAATGTAATATTTTCACAGGCAGTGGTAATATTTTCGCAGGCAGTGTAATATTTTGACAGGCTATGTAATATTTTCACAGGCAGTGGTAATATTTTCGCAGGCAGTGTAATATTTTCACAGGGAGTGGTAATATTTTCACAGGCAGTGGTAATATTTTCACAGGCAGTGTAATATTCTCGCCGGCAGTGTAATAATTAAGCAAGCAGTGGTATTATGTTTGCCGGCATTGGTAATAGTTTCGCACATAGTGGTAATAGTTTTGCTGCCAGTGTAATATGTTAGCATGCAGTGGTAATATTTTCACAGGCAGTGTAATATTTTCACCGGCAGTGGTAATATTTTCGCTGGCAGTGTAATATTTTCACAGGCAGTGTAATATTTTCACAGGTAATGGTAATATTTTCACAAGCAGTGTAATATTTCCACAGGCAGTATAATATTTTCAAAGGTATTGGTAATATTTTCACAGGCAGTGTAATATTCTCGCCGGCAGTGTAATAATTAAGCAAGCAGTGGTATTATGTTTGCCGGCATTGGTAATATTTTCGCACATAGTGGTAATAGTTTTGCTGCCAGTGTAATATGTTAGCATGCAGTGGTAATAATTTCACTGGCAGAGTAATATTTTCACAGGCAGTGTAATATTTTCACAGGGAGTGGTAATATTTTCACAGGCAGTGGTAATATTTTCACAGGCAGTGTAATATTCTCGCCGGCAGTGTAATAATTAAGCAAGCAGTGGTATTATGTTTGCCGGCATTGGTAATATTTTCGCACTTAGTGGTAATAGTTTTGCTGCCAGTGTAATATGTTAGCATGCAGTGGTAATAATTTCACTGGCAGTGTAATATTTTCACAGGCAGTGTAATATTTTCACAGGTAATGGTAATATTTTCACAAGCAGTGTAATATTTTCACAGGCAGTATAATATTTTCAAAGGTATTGGTAATATTTTCACAGGCAGTGGTAATAGTTTCAGGGGCAGTTGCAATATTTTCACAGGTAGTGTAATATTTTCGCAGGCAGTGGTAATATTTTCACAGGGAGTGGTAATTCATTCGTAGGCAGTTTAATATTTTCACAGGCTGTGTAATATTTTCACAGGCAGTGTAATATTTGCACAGTCAGTGGTCATATTTTCACAGGCAGTGGTAATATTTTCACAGGCAGTGTAATACTTTCACAGGCAGTGTAATATTTTCACAGGCAGTGGTAATATTTTCAGAGGCAATGTAATATTTTCACCGGAGTGGTAATATTTTTGCCGGCAGTGTAATATTTTCACAGGCAGTGTAATATTTTCACAGGCAATGTAATATTTTTGCAGGCAGTAGTAATATTTTCACAGGTAGTGGTAATATTTTCGCAGGCAGGGGTAATATATTCACAGGCAATGTCTTATTTTCATAGGCAGTGTAATATTTTCACAGTCAGTGGTAATATGTATGCCGGCAGTGTAATATTTTCACAAGCAGTGTAATATTTTCATAGGTATTGGTAATATTTTTGCAGGCAGTGTAATATTTTCACAGGCAGTGTAATATTTTCACAGTCAATGGTAATATTTTCGCAGGCAGTGGTAATATTTTCACAGGCAGAATAATATTTTCACAGGCAGTGTAATATTTTCACAGGCGGTTGTAATATTTTCGCAGGCAGTGGTAATATTTTCACAGGCAGAATAATATTTTCACAGGCAGTGTAATATTTTCACAGGTAGTGGTAATATTTTCACAGGCAGTGTAGTATTTTCGCAGGCAGTGGTAATATTTCGCAGGCAGTGGCAATATTTTCACAGGCAGAATAATATTTTCACAGGCAGTGTAA
Source organism: Chiloscyllium punctatum (assembly GCF_047496795.1). NCBI lineage: Eukaryota > Metazoa > Chordata > Chondrichthyes > Orectolobiformes > Hemiscylliidae > Chiloscyllium > Chiloscyllium punctatum. The sequence goes on from NC_092747.1 coordinate 341,376, forward strand.
TATTTTCACAGGTAGTGGTAATATTTTCACAGGCAGCGTAGTATTTTCGCAGGCAGTGGTAATATTTTTGCTGGCAGTGTAATATTTTCACAAGCAGTGTAATATTTTCACAGGCAGTGGTGATATTTAGCAGGCAGTGGCAATATTTCTGCAGGCAGTGGTAATATTTTCACAGCTAGTGGTAATATTTTCACAGGTAGTGTAATATTATAGCAGGCAGTGGTTTTATTTTCACAGGTAGTGGTAATATTTTCATAGGTAGTGGTAATATTTTCACAGGCAGAATAATATTTTCATAGGCAGTGTCATATTTTCACAGGCAGTGGTAATATTTTCACAGGCAGTGGTAATATTTTCGCAGGCAGTGTTATATTTTCACAGGCAGTGGTAATATGTTCGCAGGCAGTGAAATATTTTCGCAGGTCGTGGTAATATTTTCACAGGCAGTGTATTATTTTCACAGGCAGTGGAAATATTTTCTCAGGCAGTGTAATATTCTCCCCGGCAGTGTAATAATTAAGCAAGCAGTGGTATTATTTTTGCCGGCATTGATAATATTTTTGCAGGTAGTGGTAATATTTTTGCTGCCAGTATAATATTTTCGCAAGCTGTGGTAATAATTTCACAGGCAGTGTAATGTTTTCATCGGTATTGGTAATATTTTTACAGGCAATGTAATATTTTCACAGGCAGTGTAATATTTTCACAGGTAGTGGTAATATTTTCACAAGCAGTGTAATGTTTTCACAGGCAATATAATATTTTCAAAGGTATTGGTAATATTTTCACAGGCAGTGGTAATAGTTTCAGAGGCAGTTGTAATATTTTCGCAGGCAGTGTAATATTTTCACAGGTAGTGGTAATATTTTCGCAGGCAGTGGTAATATTTTTGCCGGCAGTGTAATATTTTCACAGACAATGTAATATTTACGCAGGCAGTGGTAATATTTTCACAGGCAGAATAATATTTTCACAGGTAGTGGTAATATTTTCACAGGCAGTGTAATATATTCGCAGGCAGTGGTAATATTTTTGCCGGCAGTGTAATATTTTCACAAGCAGTGTAATATTTTCACAGGCAGTGTAATATTTTCATCGGTATTGGTAATATTTTCACAGGCAGTGTAATATTTTCACAGGCAGTGTAATATTTTCAAAGTTAGTTGTAATATTTTCACAAGCAGTGTAATATGTTCGCAGGCAGTGGTAATATTTTTGCTGGCACTGTAATATTTTCATAAGCAGTGTAATATTTTCACAGGCAGTGTAATATTTTCAAAGGTATTGGTAATATTTTCACAGGCAGTGGTAATAGTTTCAGAGGCAGTGGTAATATTTTCGCAGGCAGTGTAATATTTTCACAGGTAGTGGTAATATTTTCACAGGCAGTGTATTATTTTCACAGGCAGTGGAAATATTTTCTCAGGCAGTGTAATATTCTCCCCGGCAGTGTAATAATTAAGCAAGCAGTGGTATTATTTTTTCCGGCATTGATAATATTTTCGCAGGTAGTGGTAATATTTTTGCTGCCAGTGTAATATTTTCGCAAGCCGTGGTAATATTTTCACAGGCAGTGTAATATTTTCATAGGTATTGGTAATATTTTCGCAGGCAATGTAATATTTTCACAGGCATTGTAATAATTTCACCGGCAGTGGTAATATTTTCGCTGGCAGTGTAATATTTTCACAGGCAGTGTTATATTTTCAAAGGTAGTGGTAATATTTTCACAAGCAATGTAATATGTTCGCACGCAGTGGTAATATTTTTGCCGGCACTGTAATATTTTCACAAGCAGTGTAATATTTTCACAGGCAGTGTAATATTTTCAAAGGTATTGGTAATATTTTCACAGGCAATGGAATATTTTTCAGGCAGTAGTAATATTTTCACAGGTAGTGGTAATATTTTCGCAGGCAGGGGTAATATATTCACAGGCAATGTCATATTTTCACAGGCAGTGTAATATTTTCACAGGCAGTGGTAATATGTTTGCCGGCAGTGTAATATTTTCACAAGCAGTGTAATATTTTCACAGGCAGTGTAATATTTTCATAGGTATTGGTAATATTTTCGCAGGCAGTGTAATATTTTCACAGGCAGTGTAATATTTTCACAGGCGGTGGTAATATTTTTGCAGGCAGTGGTAATATTTTTGCTGGCAGTGTAATATTTTCACAGACAATGTAATATTTTTGCTGGCAATGTAATATTTTCACAAGCATTGTAATATTTTCACAGGCAGTGGTGATATTTAGCAGGCAGTGGCAATATTTCTGCAGGCAGTGGTAATATTTTCACAGGTAGTGGTAATATTTTCACAGGTAGTGTAATATTGTAGCAGGCAGTGGTATTATTTTCACAGGTAGTGGTAATATTTTCATAGGTAGTGGTAATATTTTCATAGGCAATGTAATATTTTCACTGGCAGTGGTAATATTTTCACAGGTAGTGTAATATTTCGTAGGCAGCGTAATATTTTCGCAGGCAGTGTAATATTTTGCAGTCAGTGTAATATTTTCACAGGCAGTTGTAATATTTTCGCTGGCAGTGTAATATTTTCACAGGCAGTGTAATATTTTCACAGACAATGTAATATTTTCGCAGGCAGTGGTAATATTTTCACAGGCAGAATAATATTTTCATAGGCAGTGTCATATTTTCACAGGTAGTGGTAATATTTTCACAGGCAGTGTAATATTTTCACAGGCAGTGGTAATATTTTCACAGGAAGTGGTAATATGTTCGCAGGCAGTGTTATATTTTCACAGGCAGTGGTAATATGTTCGCAAGCAGTGAAATATTTTCGCAGGTCGTGGTAATATTTTCACAGGCAGTGTGTTATTTTCACAGGCAGTGGAAATATTTTCTCAGGCAGTGTAATATTCTCCCCGGCAGTGTAATAATTAAGCAAGCAGTGGTATTATTTTTGCCGGCATTGATAATATTTTTGCAGGTAGTGGTAATATTTTTGCTGCCAGTGTAATATTTTCGCAAGCTGTGGTAATAATTTCACAGGCAGTGTAATATTTTCATCGGTATTGGTAATATTTTCACAGGCAGTGTAATATTTTCACAGGCAGTGTAATATTTTCAAAGTTAGTGGTAATATTTTCACAAGCAATGTAATATTTTCGCAGGCAGTGGTAATATTTTTGCTGGCACTGTAATATTTTCACAAGCAGTGTAATATTTTCACAGGCAGTGTAATATTTTCAAAGGTATTGGTAATATTTTCACAGGCAGTGGTAATAGTTTCAGAGGCAGTGGTAATATTTTCGCAGGCAGTGTAATATTTTCACAGGTAGTGGTAATATTTTCACAGGCAGTGTGTTATTTTCACAGGCAGTGGAAATATTTTCCCAGGCAGTGTAATATTCTCCCCGGCAGTGTAATAATTAAGCAAGCAGTGGTATTATTTTTGCCGGCATTGATAATATTTTCGCAGGTAGTGGTAATATTTTTGCTGCCAGTGTAATATTTTCGCAAGCCGTGGTAATATTTTCACAGGCAGTGTAATATTTTCATAGGTATTGGTAATATTTTCGCAGGCAATGTAATATTTTCACAGGCAATGTAATATTTTCACAGGCAGTGTTATATTTTCAAAGGTAGTGGTAATATTTTCACAAGCAGTGTAATATGTTCGCACGCAGTGGTAATATTTTTGCCGGCACTGTAATATTTTCACAAGCAGTGTAATATTTTCACAGGCAGTGTAATATTTTCAAAGGTATTGGTAATATTTTCACAGGCAATGGAATATTTTTCAGGCAGTAGTAATATTTTCACAGGTAGTGGTAATATTTTCGCAGGCAGGTGTAATATATTCACAGGCAATGTTATATTTTCACAGGCAGTGTAATATTTTCACAGGCAGTGGTAATATGTTTGCCGGCAGTGTAATATTTTCACAAGCAGTGTAATATTTTCACAGGCAGTGTAATATTTTCATAGGTATTGGTAATATTTTCGCAGGCAGTGTAATATTTTCACAGGCAGTGTAATATTTTCACAGGCGGTGGTAATATTTTTGCAGGCAGTGGTAATATTTTCACAGGCAGAATAATATTTTCACAGGTAGTGGTAATATTTTCACAGGCAGTGTAGTATTTTCGCAGGCAGTGGTAATATTTTTGCTGGCAGTGTAATATTTTCACAAGCAGTGTAATATTTTCACAGGCAGTGGTGATATTTAGCAGGCAGTGGCAATATTTCTGCAGGCAGTGGTAATATTTTCACAGCTAGTGGTAATATTTTCACAGGTAGTGTAATATTGTAGCAGGCAGTGGTTTTATTTTCACAGGTAGTGGTAATATTTTCACAGGTAGTGGTAATATTTTCATAGGCAATGTAATATTTTCACTGGCAGTGGTAATATTTTCACAGGTAGTGTAATATTTCGTAGGCAGCGTAATATTTTCGCAGGCAGTGTAATATTTTGCAGTCAGTGTAATATTTTCACAGGCAGTTGTAATATTTTCGCTGGCAGTGTTATATTTTCACAGGCAGTTGAATATTTTCAAAGGTAGTGGTAATATTTTCACAAGCAGTGTAATATGTTCGCAGGCAGTGGTAATATTTTTGCCGGCATTGTAATATTTTCACAAGCAGTGTAATATTTTCACAGGCAGTGTAATATTTTCAAAGGTATTGGTAATATTTTCACAGGCAATGGAATATTTTTGCAGGCAGTAGTAATATTTTCACAGGTAGTGGTAATATTTTCGCAGGTAATGGTAATATTTTCGCAGGCAATATAATATTTTGACAGGCAGTGGTAATATTTTCACAGGCTGTGGTTATATTTTCACAGGCAGTGTAATATATTTGCAGGCAGTGGCAATATTTTCACAGACAGTGTAATATTTTTGCCGGCAGTGGTAATATTTTCACAGGCAGTGTCATATTTTCGCAGGCAGTGGTAATATTTTCACAGGCAATGTAATATTTTCACAGGCAGTGGTAATATTTTCACAGGCTGTGGTTATATTTTCACAGGCAGTGTAATATATTTGCAGGCAGTGGCAATATTTTCACAGGCAGTGTAATATTTTTGCCGGCAGTGGTAATATTTTCACAGGTTGTGTAATATTTTCACAGGCAGTGTAATATTTTCACAGGCAGTGTAATATTTTCACCGGCAGTGGTAATATTTTCACAGGTTGTGTAATATTTTCACAGGCAGTGTAATATTTTTGCAGGCAGTGTAATATTTTCACCGGCAGTGGTAATATTTTAACAGGCAGTTTTAATATTTTCACAGGCAGTGTCATATTTTTGCAGGTAGTGGTAATATTTTCACAGGCAGTGTAATATTTTCACAGGTAGTGGTAATATTTTCACAGGCAGTGTAGTATTTTCACAGGCAGTGGTAATATTTTTGCTGGCAGTGTAATATTTTCACAAACAGTGTAATATTTTCACAGGCAGTGGTGATATTTAGCAGGCAGTGGCAATATTTCTGCAGGCAGTGGTAATATTTTCACAGCTAGTGGTAATATTTTCACAGGTAGTGTAATATTGTAGCAGGCAGTGGTTTTATTTTCACAGGTAGTGGTAATATTTTCATAGGTAGTGGTAATATTTTCATAGGCAATGTAATATTTTCACTGGCAGTGGTAATATTTTCACAGGTAGTGTAATATTTCGTAGGCAGTGTAATATTTTCGCAGGCAGTGTAATATTTTGCAGTCAGTGTAATATTTTCACAGGCAGTTGTAATATTTTCACAGGCAGTGTAATACTTTCACAGGCAGTGTAATATTTTCCCAGGCAGTGTAATATTTTCGAAGTCAGTGGTAATATTTTCACAGGCAGTGTAATATTTTCACAGGTAGTGGTAATATTTTCACAGACAGTGGTATTATTTTCATAGGCAGTGTAATATTTTCAAAGGCAGTGGTAATATTTTGACAAGCCGTGGTAATACTTTCACAGGCAGCATAATATTTTCCCAGGCAGTGTAATATTTTCGCAGGCAGTGGTAATATTTTCACAGGCAGTGTAATATTTTCACAGGCAGTTTTAATATTTTCACAGGCAATGTAATGTTTTCGCAGGCAGTGGTAATACTTTCACAGACAGCATAATATTTTCCCAGGCAGTGTAATATTTTCACAGGCAGTGGTGATATTTAGCAGGCAGTGGCAATATTTCTGCAGGCAGTGGTAATATTTTCACAGCTAGTGGTAATATTTTCACAGGTAGTGTAATATTGTAGCAGGCAGTGGTATTATTTTCACAGGTAGTGGTAATATTTTCATAGGTGGTGGTAATATTTTCAAAGGCAATGTAATATTTTCACTGGCAGTGGTAATATTTTCACAGGTAGTGTAATATTTCGTAGGCAGCGTAATATTTTCGCAGGCAGTGTAATATTTTCGCTGGCAGTGTTATATTTTCACAGGCAGTTGAATATTTTCAAAGGTAGTGGTAATATTTTCACAAGCAGCATAATATTTTCCCAGGCAGTGTAATATTTTCACAGGCAGTGTAATATTTTCACAGGCAGTTTTAATATTTTCACAGGCAATGTAATGTTCTCTCTGGCAGTGGTAATATTTTCACAGGCAGAATAATATTTTCACAGGTAGTGGTAATATTTTCACAGGCAGTGTAGTATTTTCGCAGGCAGTGGTAATATTTTTGCCGGCACTGTAATATTTTCACAAGCAGTGTAATATTTTCACAGGCAGTGTAATATTTTCAAAGGTATTGGTAATATTTTCACAGGCAATGGAATATTTTTGCAGGCAGTAGTAATATTTTCACAGGTAGTGGTAATATTTTCGCAGGCAGGGGTAATATATTCACAGGCAATGTCATATTTTCACAGGCAGTGTAATATTTTCACAGTCAGTGGTAATATGTATGCCGGCAGTGTAATATTTTCACAAGCAGTGTAATATTTTCATAGGTATTGGTAATATTTTCGCAGGCAGTGTAATATTTTCACAGGCAGTGTTATATTTTCACAGGCGGTGGTAAAGTTTCGCAGGCAGTGATAATATTTTCACAGGCAGAATAATATTTTCACAGGCAGTGTAATATTTTCACAGGCGGTGGTAATATTTTCGCAGGCAGTGGTAATATTTTCACAGGCAGAATAATATTTTCACAGGCAGTGTAATATTTTCACAGGTAGTGGTAATATTTTCGCAGGCAGTGGTAATATTTTTGCTGGCAGTGTAATATTTTCACAAGCAGTGTAATACCTGTGAAAATACCTGTGTAATACCTGTGTAATACCTGTGTTATTTTCACAGGCAGTGGTGATATTTAGCAGGCAGTGGCAATATTTCTGCAGGCAGTGGTAATATTTTCACAGCTAGTGGTAATATTTTCACAGGTAGTGTAATATTGTAGCAGGCAGTGGTTTTATTTTCACAGGTAGTGGTAATATTTTCATAGGTAGTGGTAATATTTTCATAGGCAATGTAATATTTTCACTGGCAGTGGTAATATTTTCGTAGGCAGTGTAATATTTTCGCAGGCAGTGTAATATTTTGCAGTCAGTGTAATATTTTCACAGGCAGTGGTAATATTTTCACAGGCCGTGTAATACTTTCACAGGCAGTGTAATATTTTCCCAGGCAGTGTAATATTTTCGAAGTCAGTGGTAATATTTTCACAGGCAGTGTAATATTTTCACAGGTAGTGGTAAAATTTTCACAGACAGTGGTATTATTTTCATAGGCAGTGTAATATTTTCAAAGGCAGTGGTAATATTTTGACAAGCCGTGGTAATACTTTCACAGGCAGCATAATATTTTCCCAGGCAGTGTAATATTTTCGCAGGCAGTGGTAATATTTTCACAGGCAGTGTAATATTTTCACAGGCAGTTTTAATATTTTCACAGGCAATGTAATGTTTTCGCAGGCAGTGGTAATATTTTCACAGGCAGTGTAATATTTTCACAGGCAGTTTTAATATTTTCACAGGCAATGTAATGTTTTCGCATGCAGTGGTAATATTTTCGCTGGCAGTGTAATATTTTCACAGGCAGTGTTATATTTTCAAAGGTAGTGGTAATATTTTCACAAGCAGTGTAATATGTTCGCACGCAGTGGTAATATTTTTGCCGGCACTGTAATATTTTCACAAGCAGTGTAATATTTTCACAGGCAGTGTAATATTTTCAAAGGTATTGGTAATATTTTCACAGGCAATGGAATATTTTTCAGGCAGTAGTAATATTTTCACAGGTAGTGGTAATATTTTCGCAGGCAGGGGTAATATATTCACAGGCAATGTCATATTTTCACAGGCAGTGTAATATTTTCACAGGCAGTGGTAATATGTTTGCCGGCAGTGTAATATTTTCACAAGCAGTGTAATATTTTCACAGGCAGTGTAATATTTTCATAGGTATTGGTAATATTTTCGCAGGCAGTGTAATATTTTCACAGGCAGTGTAATATTTTCACAGGCGGTGGTAATATCCTTGCAGGCAGTGGTAATATTTTCACAGGCAGAATAATATTTTCACAGGTAGTGGTAATATTTTCACAGGCAGTGTAGTATTTTCGCAGGCAGTGGTAATATTTTTGCTGGCAGTGTAATATTTTCACAAGCAGTGTAATATTTTCACAGGCAGTGTAATATTTTCATAGGTATTGGTAATATTTTCGCAGGCAGTGTAATATTTTCACAGGCAGTGTAATATTTTCACAGGCGGTGGTAATATTCTTGCAGGCAGTGGTAATATTTTCACAGGCAGAATAATATTTTCACAGGTAGTGGTAATATTTTCACAGGCAGTGTAGTATTTTCGCAGGCAGTGGTAATATTTTTGCTGGCAGTGTAATATTTTCACAAGCAGTGTAATATTTTCACAGCTAGTGGTAATATTTTCACAGGTAGTGTAATATTGTAGCAGGCAGTGGTTTTATTTTCATAGGTAGTGGTAATATTTTCACAGGCAGTGTAATATTTTCATAGGTATTGGTAATATTTTCGCAGGCAGTGTAGTATTTTCGCAGGCAGTGGTAATATTTTTGCTGGCAGTGTAATATTTTCACAAGCAGTGTAATAATTTCACCGGCAGTGGTAATATTTTCGCTGGCAGTGTAATATTTTCACAGGCAGTGTTATATTTTCAAAGGTAGTGGTAATATTTTCACAAGCAGTGTAATATGTTCGCACGCAGTGGTAATATTTTTGCCAGCACTGTAATATTTTCACAAGCAGTGTAATATTTTCACAGGCAGTGTAATATTTTCAAAGGTATTGGTAATATTTTCACAGGCAATGGAATATTTTTCAGGCAGTAGTAATATTTTCACAGGTAGTGGTAATATTTTCGCAGGCAGGGGTAATATATTCACAGGCAATGTCATATTTTCACAGGCAGTGTAATATTTTCACAGGCAGTGGTAATATGTTTGCCGGCAGTGTAATATTTTCACAAGCAGTGTAATATTTTCACAGGCAGTTTTAATATTTTCACAGGCAATGTAATGTTTTCGCAGGCAGTGGTAATATTTTCACAGGCAGTGTAATATTTTCACAGGCAGTTTTAATATTTTCACAGGCAATGTAATGTTTTCGCAGGCAGTGGTAATATTTTCGCTGGCAGTGTAATATTTTCACAGGCCGTGTTATATTTTCAAAGGTAGTGGTAATATTTTCACAAGCAGTGTAATATGTTCGCACGCAGTGGTAATATTTTTGCCGGCACTGTAATATTTTCACAAGCAGTGTAATATTTTCACAGGCAGTGTAATATTTTCAAAGGTATTGGTAATATTTTCACAGGCAATGGAATATGTTTCAGGCAGTAGTAATATTTTCACAGGTAGTGGTAATATTTTCATAGGCAATGTAATATTTTCACTGGCAGTGGTAATATTTTCACAGGTAGTGTTATATTTCGTAGGCAGCGTAATATTTTCGCAGGCAGTGTAATATTTTGCAGTCAGTGTAATATTTTCACAGGCAGTTGTAATATTTTCGCTGGCAGTGTTATATTTTCACAGGCAGTTGAATATTTTCAAAGGTAGTGGTAATATTTTCACAAGCAGTGTAATATGTTCGCAGGCAGTGGTAATATTTTTGCCGGCATTGTAATATTTTCACAAGCAGTGTAATATTTTCACAGGCAGTGTAATATTTTCAAAGGTATTGGTAATATTTTCACAGGCAATGGAATATTTTTGCAGGCAGTAGTAATATTTTCACAGGTAGTGGTAATATTTTCGCAGGTAATGGTAATATTTTCGCAGGCAATATAATATTTTGACAGGCAGTGGTAATATTTTCACAGGCTGTGGTTATATTTTCACAGGCAGTGTAATATATTTGCAGGCAGTGGCAATATTTTCACAGACAGTGTAATATTTTTGCCGGCAGTGGTAATATTTTCACAGGTTGTGTAATATTTTCCCAGGCAGTGTAATATTTTCAGAGGCAGTGTAATATTTTCGCCGGCAGTGGTAATATTTTCACAGGTTGTGTAATATTTTCACAGGCAGTGTAATATTTTTGCAGGCAGTGTAATATTTTCACCGGCAGTGGTAATATTTTAACAGGCAGTTTTAATATTTTCACAGGCAGTGTCATATTTTTGCAGGTAGTGGTAATATTTTCACAGGCAGTGTAATATTTTCACAGGTAGTGGTAATATTTTCACAGGCAGTGTAGTATTTTCGCAGGCAGTGGTAATATTTTTGCTGGCAGTGTAATATTTTCACAAGCAGTGTAATATTTTCACAGGCAGTGGTGATATTTAGCAGGCAGTGGCAATATTTCTGCAGGCAGTGGTAATATTTTCACAGCTAGTGGTAATATTTTCACAGCTAGTGTAATATTGTAGCAGGCAGTGGTTTTATTTTCACAGGTAGTGGTAATATTTTCATAGGTAGTGGTAATATTTTCATAGGCAATGTAATATTTTCACTGGCAGTGGTAATATTTTCACAGGTAGTGTAATATTTCGTAGGCAGTGTAATATTTTCGCAGGCAGTGTAATATTTTGCAGTCAGTGTAATATTTTCACAGGCAGTTGTAATATTTTCACAGGCAGTGTAATACTTTCACAGGCAGTGTAATATTTTCCCAGGCAGTGTAATATTTTCGAAGTCAGTGGTAATATTTTCACAGGCAGTGTAATATTTTCACAGGTAGTGGTAATATTTTCACAGACAGTGGTATTATTTTCATAGGCAGTGTAATATTTTCAAAGGCAGTGGTAATATTTTGACAAGCCGTGGTAATACTTTCACAGGCAGCATAATATTTTCACAGGCAGTGTAATATTTTCGCAGGCAGTGGTAATATTTTCACAGGCAGTGTAATATTTTCACAGGCAGTTTTAATATTTTCACAGGCAATGTAATGATTTCGCAGGCAGTGGTAATATTTTCACAGGCAGAATAATATTTTCACAGGTAGTGGTAATATTTTCACAGGCAGTGTAGTATTTTCGCAGGCAGTGGTAATATTTTTGCTGGCAGTGTAATATTTTCACAAGCAGTGTAATATTTTCACAGGCAGTGATGATATTTAGCAGGCAGTGGCAATATTTCTGCTGGCAATGGTAATATTTTCACAGCTAGTGGTAATATTTTCACAGGTAGTGTAATATTGTAGCAGGCAGTGGTATTATTTTCACAGGCAGTGGTATTATTTTCACAGGTAGTGGTAATATTTTCATAGGTGGTGGTAATATTTTCAAAGGCAATGTAATATTTTCACTGGCAGTGGTAATATTTTCACAGGTAGTGTAATATTTCGTAGGCAGCGTAATATTTTCGCAGGCAGTGTAATATTTTGCAGTCAGTGTAATATTTTCACAGGCAGTTGTAATATTTTCGCTGGCAGTGTTATATTTTCACAGGCAGTTGAATATTTTCAAAGGTAGTGGTAATATTTTCACAAGCAGCATAATATTTTCCCAGGCAGTGTAATATTTTCACAGGCAGTGTAATATTTTCACAGGCAGTTTTAATATTTTCACAGGCAATGTAATGTTCTCGCAGGCAGTGGTAATATTTTCACAGGCAGAATAATATTTTCACAGGTAGTGGTAATATTTTCACAGGCAGTGTAGTATTTTCGCAGGCAGTGGTAATATTTTTGCTGGCAGTGTAATATTTTCACAAGCAGTGTAATATTTTCACAGGCAGTGGTGATATTTAGCAGGCAGTGGCAATATTTCTGCTGGCAATGGTAATATTTTCACAGCTAGTGGTAATATTTTCACAGGTAGTGTAATATTGTAGCAGGCAGTGGTATTATTTTCACAGGCAGTGGTATTATTTTCACAGGTAGTGGTAATATTTTCATAGGTGGTGGTAATATTTTCAAAGGCAATGTAATATTTTCACTGGCAGTGGTAATATTTTCACAGGTAGTGTAATATTTCGTAGGCAGCGTAATATTTTCGCAGGCAGTGTAATATTTTGCAGTCAGTGTAATATTTTCACAGGCAGTTGTAATATTTTCGCTGGCAGTGTTATATTTTCACAGGCAGTTGAATATTTTCAAAGGTAGTGGTAATATTTTCACAAGCAGCATAATATTTTCCCAGGCAGTGTAATATTTTCACAGGCAGTGTAATATTTTCACAGGCAGTTTTAATATTTTCACAGGCAATGTAATGTTCTCGCAGGCAGTGGTAATATTTTCACAGGCAGAATAATATTTTCACAGGTAGTGGTAATATTTTCACAGGCAGTGTAGTATTTTCGCAGGCAGTGGTAATATTTTTGCCGGCACTGTAATATTTTCACAAGCAGTGTAATTTTTTCACAGGCAGTGTAATATTTTCAAAGGTATTGGTAATATTTTCACAGGCAATGGAATATTTTTGCAGGCAGTAGTAATATTTTCACAGGTAGTGGTAATATTTTCGCAGGCAGGGGTAATATATTCACAGGCAATGTCATATTTTCACAGGCAGTGAAATATTTTCACAGTCAGTGGTAATATGTATGCCGGCAGTGTAATATTTTCACAAGCAGTGTAATATTTTCATAGGTATTGGTAATATTTTCGCAGGCATTGTAATATTTTCACAGGCAGTGTTATATTTTCACAGGCGGTGGTAATATTTTCGCAGGCAGTGATAATATTTTCACAGGCAGAATAATATTTTCACAGGCAGTGTAATATTTTCACAGGCGGTGGTAATATTTTCGCAGGCAGTGGTAATATTTTCACAGGCAGAATAATATTTTCACAGGCAGTGTAATATTTTCACAGGTAGTGGTAATATTTTCGCAGGCAGTGGTAATATTTTTGCTGGCAGTGTAATATTTTCACAAGCAGTGTAATACCTGTGAAAATACCTGTGTAATACCTGTGCAATACCTGTGTTATTTTCACAGGCAGTGGTGATATTTAGCAGGCAGTGGCAATATTTCTGCAGGCAGTGGTAATATTTTCACAGCTAGTGGTAATATTTTCACAGGTAGTGTAATATTGTAGCAGGCAGTGGTTTTATTTTCACAGGTAGTGGTAATATTTTCATAGGTAGTGGTAATATTTTCATAGGCAATGTAATATTTTCACTGGCAGTGGTAATATTTTCGTAGGCAGTGTAATATTTTCGCAGGCAGTGTAATATTTTGCAGTCAGTGTAATATTTTCACAGGCAGTTGTAATATTTTCACAGGCAGTGTAATACTTTCACAGGCAGTGTAATATTTTCCCAGGCAGTGTAATATTTTCGAAGTCAGTGGTAATATTTTCACAGGCAGTGTAATATTTTCACAGGTAGTGGTAATATTTTCACAGACAGTGGTATTATTTTCATAGGCAGTGTAATATTTTCAAAGGCAGTGGTAATATTTTGACAAGCCGTGGTAATACTTTCACAGGCAGCATATTTTCCCAGGCAGTGTAATATTTTCGCAGGCAGTGGTAATATTTTCACAGGCAGTGTAATATTTTCACAGGCAGTTTTAATATTTTCACAGGCAATGTAATGTTTTCGCAGGCAGTGGTAATATTTTCACAGGTAGTTGTAATATTTTCGCAGGCAATGTAATATTTGCCGGCAGTGTAATATTTTCATAGTCAATGTAATATTTTCATAGGCAGTGGTAATATTTTCACAGGCAGTGTCATATTTTCGCAGGTAGTGGTAATATTTTCACAGGCAATGTAATATTTTCACAGGCAGTGGTAATATTTTCACAGGTTGTGTAATATTTTCACAGGCAGTGTAATCGTTTCGCAGGGAGTGTAATATTTTCACAGGTTGTGTAATATTTTCACAGGCAGTGTAATTGTTTCGCAGGCAGTGTAATATTTTCGCCGGCAGTGGTAATAATTTCACAGGCAGTGGTAATATTTTCGCAGGCAGTGTCATATTTTCGCTGGCAGTCATAATATTTTCGCAGGCAGTGTCAAATTTTCGCCGGCAGTGGTAATATTTTCACAGGCAGTGGTAATATCTTCACAGGCAGTGGTAATATTTTCACAGGCAGTGTCATATTTTCACAGGTAATGGTAATATTTTCGCAGGCAATGTAATATTTTCACAGGCAGTGGTAATATTTTCACAGGCTGTGGTTATATTTTCACAGGCAGTGTAATATATTTGCAGGCAGTGGCAATATTTTCAGAGGCAGTGTAATATTTTCGCCGGCAGTGGTAATATTTTCACAGGTTGTGTAATATTTTCACAGGCAGTGTAATATTTTTGCAGGCAGTGTAATATTTTCACCGGCAGTGGTAATATTTTCACAGGCAGTGGTAATATTTTCACAGGCAGTGTTATATTTTTGCAGGTAGTGGTAATATTTTCACAGGCAGTGTAATATTTTCACAGGCAATGTAATATTTTCACAGGCAGTGGTAATATTTTCACAGGCCGTGTCATATGTTCGCAGGTTGTGGTAATATTTTCACAGGCAATGTAATATTTTCACAGGCAGTCATAATATTTTCACAGGCAGTATAATAATTTCACTGGCAGTGGCAATATTTTCACAGGTTGTGTAATATTTTCACAGGCAGTGTAATCGTTTCGCAGGCAGTGTAATATTTTCGCCGGCAGTGGTAATAATTTCACAGGCAGTGGTAATATTTTCGCAGGCAGTGTCAAATTTTCGCCAGCAGTGGTAATATTTTCACAGGCAGTGGTAATATCTTCGCAGGCAGTGGTAATATTTTCACAGGCAGTGTCATATTTTTGCAGGTAATGGTAATATTTTCGCAGGCAATGTAATATTTTCACAGGCAGTGGTAATATTTTATAATAATAGATAATAGATAATAGATAATAGATGCAGGAGTAGGCCATTCTGCCCTTCGAGCCTGCACCGCCATTCAATATGATCATGGCTGATCATTCCTAATCAGTATCCTGTTCCAGCCTTATCTCCATACCCCTTGACTCCACTATCTTTAAGAATTCTATCCAATTCTTTCTTAAAAGAATCCAGAGACTGGGCCTCCACTGCCCTCTGGGGCAGAACATTCCACACAGCCACCACTCTCTGGGTGAAGTAGTTTCTCCTCATCTCTGTCCTAAATGGTCTACCCCGTATTTTTAAGTTGTGTCCTCAGGTTCGGCACTCCCCCATCAACGGAAATATGTTCCCTCCTGCCAGAGTGTCCAGTCCTTTCATAATCCTATACGTTTCAATCAGATCCCCTCTCAGTCTTCTAAACTCAAGGGTATACAAGCCCATTCGCTTCAGTCTTTCCGTGTAAGGCAATCCTGCCATTCCAGGAATTGACCTCGTGAACCTACGCTGCACTCCCTCAATAGCCAGAATGTCTTTCCTCAAATTTGGAGACCAGAACTGTACACAGTACTCCAGGTGTGGTCTCACCAGGGCCCTGTACAGCTGCAGAAGCACCTCTTTGCTTCTATACTCAATCCCTCTTGTTATGAAGGCCAGCATGCTATTAGCCTTCTTCACGACCTGCTGTACCTGCATGCTTGCCTTCATTGACTGGTGGACAAGAACACCCAGATCTCTCTGAACAGCCCCTTTACCTAATTTGATACCATTGAGGTAGTAATCTGCCTTCCTGTTCTTGCCACCAAAGTGGATAACCAGACATTTATCCACATTAACCTGCATCTGCCATGCATCTGCCCACTCACCTAACTTGTCCAGGTCACCCTGTAATCCCCTAACATCCTCATCACATTTCACCCTACCACCTAGCTTTGTGTCATCAGCAAATTAGCTAATGTTATTGCTGATACCATCTTCTATGTCATTTACATATATTGTAAAAAGCTGCGGTCCCAGCACGGATCCCTGCGGTACCCCACTGGTCACTGCCTGCCATTTCGAAATGGAGCCGTTAATCACTACCCTTTGTTTCCTATTAGCCAACCAATTCTCTATCCAATCTAGTACTTTTCCCCCAATCCCGTGCGCCCTAATTTTACTCACTAACCTCTTGTGTGGGACTTTATCAAAAGCTTTCTGAAAGTCCAGGTACACTACATCCACTGGATCCCCCTCGTCCATCTGCCGAGTTACATCCTCAAAAAATTCAAGAAGATTAGTCAAGCATGATTTCCCCTTCATAAATCCATGCTGACTCTGTCCTATCCTGTTACTATTATCCAGATGTGCCGTAATTTCATCCTTTATAATAGACTCCAGCATCTTTCCCACCACTGAGGTCAGACTAACTGGTCTATAATTTCCTGCTTTCTCCCGCCCACCCTTCTTAAAAAGTGGCACAACATTAGCCGCCCTCCAATCCTCAGGAACCAACCCCGATTCTATTGAACTCTGGAAAATAATCACCAGCGCATCCACGATTTCCCGAGCCACCTCCTTCAGTACCCTGGGATGCAGGCCATCAGGTCCCGGAGACTTATCAACCTTCAGACCTAACAGTCTCTCCAACACCAAATCCTGGCAAATAGAAATTCCCTTAAGTTCAGGTCCTTCAGCCACTGTTACCTCAAGGAGATTGCTTGTGTCTTCCCCAGTGAACACAGATCTGAAGTACCCATTTAATTCCTCTGCCATTTTTTCGTTCCCAGTAATATATTCCCCTGCTTCTGTCTTCAAGGGCCCAATTTTTGTCCTAACCATTTTTTTGCCTTGGACATACCTAAAAAAGCTTTTACTATCCTCCTTTATATTCTTGGCCAGTTTACCTTCGTACCTCATTTTTCTCTGCGTATTTCCTTCTTACTAATCCTCTGTTGTTCTTTAAAAGCTTCCCAGTCCTCCGTTTTCCCGCTTATCTTCGCTAAGTTATACTTTTTCTCTTTTAACCTTATATGTTTCTTTACTTCCCTTGTCAGCCACGGCCGCCCATGTCTCCTCCTGGGATCTTTCTTCCTTTTAGGAATGAACTGATCCTGCATCTTCTGCATTATACACAGAAATATTTGCCATTGTTCCTCCACGGTCTTCCCTGTTAAGGTATTGAACCATTGAACTTTGGCCAGTTGCTCCCTCATAGCTCCATATTTCCCTTTATTTTCACAGGCTGTGGTTATATTTTCACAGGCAGTGTAATATATTTGCAGGCAGTGGCAATATTTTCACAGGCAATGTAATATTTTTGCCGGCAGTGGTAATATTTTCACAGGTTGTGTAATATTTTCACAGGCAGTGTAATATTTTCGCAGGCAGTGTAATATTTTCACCGGCAGTGGTAATATTTTCACAGGTTGTGTAATATTTTCACAGGCAGTGTAATATTTTCACAGGTTGTGTAATATTTTCACAGGCAGTGTAATATTTTTGCAGGCAGTGTAATATTTTCACAGGCAGTGGTAATATTTTCACAGGCAGTGTCATATTTTTGCAGGTAGTGATAATATTTTCACAGGCAGTGTAATATTTTCACAGGCAATGTAATATTTTCACAGGCAGTGTAATATTTTCACAGGTTGTGTAATATTTTCACAGGCAGTGTAATATTTTTGCAGGCAGTATAATATTTTCACCGGCAGTGGTAATATTTTCACAGGTTGTGTAATATTTTCACAGGCAGTGTAATATTTTCACAGGTTGTGTAATATTTTCACAGGCAGTGTAATATTTTTGCAGGCAGTGTAATATTTTCACAGGCAGTGGTAATATTTTCACAGGCAGTGTCATATTTTTGCAGGTAGTGATAATATTTTCACAGGCAGTGTAATATTTTCACAGGCAGTGTCATATTTTCGCAGGTAGTGGTAATATTTTCACAGTTAGTGGTAATATTTTCAGCGGCAGTGGTAATATTTTCACCGGTAGTGGTAATATTTTCACAGGCAGTGGTAATATTTTCACAGGCAGTGTAATATTTTCACAGGCAGTGGTAATATTTTCACAGGTAGTGGTAATATCTTCGCCGGTAGTGATAATATTTTCGCAGTGCGGACTTGATGGGCCATTGGGTCTCTTTATACTGTGTGGTTTTATAATCGAACATAGAACATAGAACATAGAACAATACAGCTCAGAACAGGCCCTTCGGCCCACGATGTTGTGCCGAACTTCTATCCTAGATTAAGCACCCATCCATGTACCTATCCAAATGCCGCTTAAAGGTCGCCAATGATTCTGACTCTACCACTCCCACGGGCAGCGCATTCCATGCCCCCACCACTCCCTGGGTAAAGAACCCACCCCTGACATCTCCCCTATACCTTCCACCCTTCACCTTAAATTTATGTCCCTTTGTAACACTCTGTTGTACCCGGGGAAGAAATTTCTGACTGTCTACTCTATCTATTCCTCTGATCATCTTATAAACCTCTATCAAGTCATGATATTTTGGTCTGTGATTCTCACTAAACCCTGTGTTCCCTAACTTTGTAAACACAGAACTAAAGGATATATTTAGTTAGTCAGCTATTTCTTTATTCCCATTATAAATTCCCCTGTTTCTGACTGTATCCGACCTACATTTGTCTTCATTAATCTTTTTTCCTTCATGTAGACATGGAAACTTTTGTAATCAGTATATATGTCCCCTGCAAGCTTACTCTCTTGTTCTACTTTCTCTTTAATCAATTCCTTTGTCCTCTTTTTGCTGAATTCTCCTCAGGTCTGTTGTTTTATTGTTGCCATTTGATATGGTTCTTCCTTGGATCTAATACTCTCTCTAATTTCCATGTGAGCCATAGTGAGGCCAACGTTCCTGTTTACTTTGCACCAAGCAGGAATGAGTAATTGTTGCAGGTCACCCATGTGTTCTCTGAATTGTTTCCAATTGTCTTTTCCCCATCTCTTAAAATAATGCCCTGCAATCTGTCATGGCCAACTCGTGCCTCACACCCTCATAGTTTCCTCAGTTTAGATTCAGGGTCCCAGTCTCAGAATCAGCTGTTTCACTCTCCATCTCAACGAGGAGTTCGATCATATTCTGCTTGCTCAGCTCCAAGGGGCCTCACACAGCTAGACTGACAATTATTATTTTCTCATTTCACATTCAACAGGCTAGGATGGCCTGTTCTCTAATTGGTTCCCCAATGTAACACAGTGGATAAAGAGTGTAGCTGAAAAGGACCAATGAAAGGTTCCAACCTGAAACATTAACTTCCCTTTTCTCCTTCTGCTTGACCTGCTGTGCTTTTTCCAGCTCCACTCTTTATCCACACTGACTCTCTAGCATCTGCAGTGCTTACTACCTCTGAGTCTAGAATGTAACCATCCAGAAAACCATCCCATGTACTCTGTAGAAATTCCTCATCTATGGAATGTACCCATTTCATTTGCCCAATCTATATAGAGATTAATGTGTCACCCATTATTACAGCTGCCTGATTTATAGCATGTGTCTTTAACTTCCTGTTTAGTGCCATTACCAATATCACCCCAACAGTTTTGGGGGTCTATATATAAACCTTATTCATGTTTTTCACCCCTTGATGTGTATTATTTAAAATTCTGTCTGAGGCTGCCTGGCAGATTCTGACAGATTGGTAAAACAGGATTTCCTTTCACAAAACCATGTTGACTCTGCCTAGTTATCTGTCACTCATCAATTGCCCTGCTATAAGTCTTTGATAACAAGTTCTGAAATGTCCTTCATGATACATATTTACTGATTGACCAGTAGCTTCCTGCTTCTGTCTCTCTCCTTTTTTGAAGAAGCATTTTACATTACCGACTTTCTGATCTCATGGGACTATCTTCAAGTCAAGAGAGCATTAAATCTGATGCTTCAGTCAGGACCTTATGTATGAAGAGAGACTAGATCAGTTAGGACTAGATTCACTGGAGTTTAGAAGAATGATGGGGAATCTCATACAAACCTATAACATTCTTACAAGACTAGACAGGGTAGATGGAGGAAGAATGTTCCACGTGGTGGTGAGCCCAGAACCAGGGATCACAGTTTATGAATTGGTGATGATGAGAAGTGTCATCACTGCAGTGAGCCTGTGGAATTCTCTACCACAGAAAGTGGCTGAGGCCAAATATTGAATGTTTTCAAGGAGGAGTTACATGTGGTTCTGAGGGCTAGAAGGGTCAATGGCCAGAAGGGAGAAAAGGGAACAGGGGACTGAGTTGGATAATCAGCCTTCATTGTATTGAATGGTGGAGCAGGCTTGAAGGGCTGAATGGCTTCCTGCTCCTATTTTCTATGTTTCTATGTCTCTGTCCTGTCAACCACTCTTGCACCATTTGATCTAGGTTTGATACTATCTTTAATGTTTTAAATGATCAATGGATTGTGGATCTGTCTTTTGGAATGTTTTTACTCATTGGTGAAATAACTCCACAGAGGCCGGTATCCTGTTACCAAGTTAACCGTTATTTACACATGAGTAGTCCTTGACTTTAGTACAGCCTCATACAGAGTCAACTATCAGTATCAGTATCTCTGGTATCGCTGATATACACCATTTTTATCTGTCAGCCAGGGCGCCCTGATTGGACCATATTAACTGACCGAATCAGGGATCTCATATTCTATGAAGTCCAGCGGGCTGACCTCCTTACCCGTTGAAATGCAACTATTCTGTGAATTCTGAAAAGGCTCCTTGAATGTTTGCTACTTTCTATTGAACCATGCTTCAACTTTGTCAATTAACTTCCGACAGCTTTGCTTCCATACCCTTGTGATCAGAACCACACCTCTCTCCTTCAAACTGAGTGTAAATTCAAATCTCATTGTGGCCACTGCTCTCAAGAGGCACCTTCACAATGAGATCATTAATTAACCTTACCAATTGCACAATGCTTATTGGAAGCACTGTTTACCCAGCTGTTGGTTCCAGCAGTGGGAGGAGAAGGCACCTATGAGCTGAAACCAAGGGTTTGTACAAATGGAAATTCATCCAGAAACAAATAACTAATTGGTCTGTGGAGTAATGATCAGTTTTTGATGACAAAGGCCTTCTGCCTGCCAACAGCAATGTGATTGGTTCCCAGGTAGCTGTATAGCTTGGTGATTGGAACAGGATTGAGAGAAACCTTCAGATCATCATCGACTCAGGAGCTTTCTCTGTTCTCTGCAGTAAAACCCACAGTAAGCCGATAAAAACTTGTTTATTTTGTCTTGAACAGTTGCCAGAAGCTGTTTGGGAATCCTTTAAAGGTCAGATCTCAGGACCAGTATGTTCTTGTGAGGATGGAAGGTCAGAATGGCAAGATTTGGGAACCCTAGATGATGAGAGATATTGAAAGTTCAGTCAAAATGAAAATGGAGAAAAGCCAGGAGTGGGAATAGCCTATTGCTGTTATCACTGGGTCTCGACTGTTATCCAGAGACCCAGGTAATGTTCTGGGGACCCAGGTTCAAATCCCACCATGGCATATTTGCAATTAACAGTCTAATGATGACCATGAATCTATTGTCAATTGTTGGAAAAACCAATCTGGGTCACTAATGTCCTTTAGGGAAGGAATCTGCCATCCTCACCTACATGTGACTCCAAACCCACAGCCACGTAATTGGCTCTTAACTGCCCTCTGGGTAATAAATGCTGGTCCAGCCAGCGATGTACTCATCCAGTGAATCATTGCCATCCCGTAAATAAAATCAATATAAGGTTTAGGAAACAGATATCACACAAGACCCTTGAGGAGTATAAAGGAAGCGGGAAAGAAATTAAATAAATAATTAGGAGGCCTACAAGGGCCTTGAATTATCCTTGGCAAGTGGGATTAAGGAGAATTCCAAGGTATTTTATACATATATTAGGAGCAAGAGGGTAGCTGGAGAAAGAATAGATCTGCTCAAGTTCAAAGGATAGAACATGGAGCCAGAGGATGTGGGTGATGTCCTGAAAAAGTACTTTGCATCAATATTCACCAAGGAGAAGGACATGGATGATGGAATCAGAAACAAAAGCAGAAATTGCCTAGTTTATGTGTTTCAGCTATCTCAGTTATTTTGCTGAGACTAAATTATTTAAACTATCATGATGAAAGGAATTATTTACTCGAATAATTATGCACTAAAGTTAGTCCCCAGTTATCCACAATTATATACATTTCCCTAGTGCTTGCTGATTTAATCATTGTCTGCAGCTGTCCTTTACACTTGATTTATCAGCACTATACTTAAGCTTATTATCACTACCTTTTTGCTATATCTGCTAAAACAACACACTTCCCCATTTCTTACAATGATTTAATTGTATTTGGATATAAAATACATTTTTTAAGGTTTGTCAGCATGACTTTATGCAGGAGAGGTCTTGTTTCAAAAATTTGATTGAGTTTTTTGAGGAAGTGACAACGTTGCTTGATGAGAGCAGGGCAGTGAATTTTGTCCTCATGGACTTTACTCAAGAATTTGACAAGGTCCCTCGTGATAATCTGGTCCTGAAGATTAAGACACATGGGATCCATGGTGAGTTGGTAAAAGTTGGATACGAAATTGTCTTGGTCACAGAAGACAGAGAGAAGTTGTGAAGGGGTGTGTTTCTGACTGGAGATCTGTGACCAGTAATATTCTGCAAGGATCAATGTTGGGATCTCTGTTGCTTGTAATATATATAAATTATTTAGATGAAACTGTTGCTGGTCTGATTCGTAAGTTTGCAAATGGTATGAAAATTGTTGGAGTTGTGGATAGTGAGGAAGGTTCCCAAGGGATACAGTGGGATTCAAATCAGTTTGAAAGTCGGGCAGAGAAACGGCTAACAAGTGTGAGGTGGTGCATTGTGGGAGGTCAAATGCATAATGAAAGGATACAGTAAATGACCAGACCCTTGGATATACAGAGGGATCCTAGGGTGCAGGTCCATAGCTCTCTGAAAGTAGCAACACGAGAGAATAAAATAGTAAGAAGGTGGATGGCATGCTTACCTTCATCAGTCAGGGCATTGAGTATAAAAGCTGGCAAGTCATATTGCAGCTGTATAAAACTTTAGTTAGGCCACATTTGGAATATTGGACATTGTTCTGGTCACCACACTACAGAAAGGATGTAGAGGCTTTGGAGAGGGTGCTACTAATCAGGCTTATCAGCATGTTGCTTGGATTGGAGTGTATTAGTAATTGGGAGAGATTGGATAAACTTGGATTGTTTTCACTACAGCGTCAGAGCATGAAGGGTAATCTGATAGAAGTATATAAAATTCTTCGAGGCATGGATAGGATGGACAGTCGGAGTCTGTTCACGAGGGTGAAAATGTCAAATGCTTGAAGGTAAAGAGGGAACTTTAAAGGAGATGTCAGGGAAAAATGTTTACAGACAAAAACAAAATCAGAAATTGCTGGGAAACCTCAGCAGGTCTGCCAGCATCTTCTTCAGAAATGAGAGGAAAGATTTAAAAGGGACTTGAGGCCTAACTTTTTCACACAGAATGTGGTGTGCGAATGGAACAAACTGCCAGAGAAAGTGGTAGATATAGATATAGTTACAACATTGAAAAGGCGCTTGGACAGGTGCAAGTATAGGAAAGGTTTAGAGGGACATGAGCCAAACGTAGGTAAATGGGACTAGTTTAGTTTAGGAAACCTGGTCAACAGGGATGAGTTGGGCTGAAGGGTCTGTTTCTGTTCTGTACGATTCTACGACCAGAATGGAACTCACCACCAACTTCTCAAGGGCAACCAGGAACGGACGATCAATGCTGGTCCAGACAACTATACCCACCTTCCACCAATGATTAAAAAAATGGTTTTCAATGCATTGGTACTGGATTAGCTGCTAATTATTCATCTATTCTGTATCATTTTGTTATCTTACAAAATTGTTGAGTCTCTGAGAAATCACAGAAGATTCTGTCTGCAGCAAAAAGTGTACAAATGTGCATAAAGTCTCAGCTCATGTCACTTGGAAGGAGGAACTCCATTTTGTTCTGCATTTGGACTTGTCTGTGTCTCACTGGGTCTGCGCTGTCTCCCAGCTGACCAGGGGACAGTCTGCCTGTCTGTTCATCTGTCTGCCTGTCTGTTCATCTGTCTGTCTGTCTGTCTGCCCCACAGTCTTTCAGTTTACCTGTCTATAAGTCAGTCTCTCACTCTGTTTCTGAGTGTGTCAGTCTCTCGGTCCATCTATGTCAGTGAGTCAGTAAGAAATATTTCCAGTTGCTTGCTCCTGGTCCAAGCCACACTCTGATGACAGTGTTCAACTGTCTGCACGAAAGGAGCACTTTAGAATTATGCAGAAAAAACAGTAATTAGAAAATTTGAGATGGGTTTAGAGGCTTCTGTCAAACTAGGTGCTGAATGAGCAGCCTGTAATTATGGGCTGTCAGGAATGTAAGAAACAGTCAGTGAGTCCTGATGGGACAATATGTTACTCACAGAGTTTGCAGTTCACCAGGAAGCAGAGACACAAGAGACTGGAATAACTTCTCCAGAAGTGGGAAAAATGCCACACTTTCCAACATTCAATCTCAAAGATTCCATCAGGATGGGCCCTAGCAATAATGCTCCAGAACTTGCCGCTCTCATTGCCAAGCTGTTCCAGTACAGTTACAACATTGGAATCTACCTGACAATATGGAAAATGGCCCAATTATATTGTGTACTTAAAAAAACAAAACAAATCCAAAATGGCCCAGCGGCCTACTCTCAATCATCAGTAAAATGATGGAAAGTGTTATCAACAGGGCTATCAAGCAGCACCTGCTCAGTGACGCCCATTTTGGGTTCCCCCAGGAGCACTCAGCTCCTGACCTCATTACAGCACGCGGTCAGCAGACATTCCAGAAGACAGCTCACCACCAGCTTCCTGAGATCAAGCAGAGCTGAAAAATCAACACTGGCCCAGCCTCAGGCACTTGCATCACACAAGTAGATACAAACGAAAAGAAAGACTCTCAAACAATTCAGACATTAAAGCTGTCCCCACTCAGACTAGTCTGCATCTCACTCAACACACAGGATTCTGACTGAACAATCAACAAAAGGAAAAATATCCAGGGCTGATTCACTGTCAGAGGGTCAGTGCTGAGGGAGTGCCACACTGTCAGAGGGTTAGTGCTGAGAGAGTGCTGCACTGTCAGAGGGTCAGTGCTGAGGGAGTGGTGAGTGTCGGTCAGTGCTGAATGTGTGCTGCACTGTCGGAGGGTCAGTGCTGAGGGAGTGCCACACTGTCGGAGGTCAGTGCTGAGGGAGTGCTGCACTGTCGGAGGGTCGGTGCTGAGGGAGTGCAGCACTGTCGGAGGGTCGGTGCTGAGGGAGCGCCACACTGTCGGAGGTCAGTGCTGAGGGAGTGCCGCACTGTCAGAGGGTCAGTGCTGAGGGAGTGCTGCACTGTTGGAGGGTCAGTATTGAGGGCGTGCCGCATTGTCAGAGGGTCAGTACGGAATATGAGCCAGTAGAAATCAGCCTGTCCCTTCATGAAGGGGAAATCATGCCTGAGACATTTATTAGAATTCTCTGGGGAAGGAGCACACAGGATAGATAAAGGGGAAGCAGTCACCACTGCTCGTTTCACATTGCAGACATATGTTGTTTAACTGCAGGAATGAAGACAGGGTGGAGATAGGAGACAGTGAGTGCAGCAGAGAAAGGCCTCTACTGCTGGGCATTGACCTGTGTCCATGGGGAATATGGTGGGAGCTGCACTTAGCCTTGCCAAATCACACCATTCGATTATCAGAGTAGAACTAGGCTATTCTGCCCATCAAGTCTGCTCCACACCTATGTTTCTCAACACCATTCTCTTGGCTTTTCCCCATAACTCTTGACCCCCTTACTCATCAAGGAGAAAGCGAGGACTGCAGATGTTGGAGATCAAAGCTGAAAATGTGTTGCTGGAAAAGCGCAGCAGGTCAAGCAGTATCCAAGGAACAGCAGAATCGACGTTTTGGGCATCAGCCCTTCTTTAGGAATCTGATTCCTGAAGAAGGGCTGATACCCGAAACGTCGATTCTCCTGTTCCTTGGATACTGCTGACCTGCTGCGCTTTTCCAGCAACACATTTTCACCCCTTACTCATCAAGAACATATCTATCTCTTCTTGCACACACTCAATGACTTGGCCTCCAGAGGTCTCTCAACAAAGAGTTCGATGAATTCACCACCCTCTGGTTGAAGAAATTCCTCCTCATCTGTGCCCTCGGGTCCTAATCTCTCCTACAAGTTGAAACATCTTCTCCATGTCCACTCTATCCACGCCTCTCAGTCCTCTGAGCATTTTATTCACACCCACTACCCCCCTCCCACCTTATCTTTCTAAACTACACACCCACAGTCCTCAATCATTCCTCAAATGACAAGCCCTTCATCCAAGGATCATTCTTGTAAACCTACTCTGAACCCCTTCCAAAGCCAACACATCCTTCCTTTGATACAGGGCCCAAAACTGCTCTCAGCATTCCAAATGTGATCTGACCAAAGCCTTATCCAGCCTCATCTCTGCTCTTGCATTCTAGCCCTCTACAAATGAATGCTGATATTGCATTTTCCTCCTACTTGCCAGCTGAACCTGCATGTTAACCTGAAGCAATTCCTGAACTTGGACTCATAAGTCCCTTTGTTCTTCAGATTTCCAAAACCTTTCACCATTTAGAAAATAGTCTATATCTCTATTCTTCTGACCAAAGTGCATAACCTCACACTTTCCCACATTGTATGCCATCTGCGGTTTCTTTGTTCACTCTCCCAGTCTGTCCAAGTCCTTCTGCAGCCTCCCTGTGTACTCAACACCATCTGTCCCTCCACCTATCTTTGTGTCAGCTATAAACTTAGCAACAATGCCCTCAGTTCCTCCAACTAGATCGTTAGTGTATAATATGAATAGTTGTGGTCCCAAAACAGAGGGCACTCCACCAGTCACCAGCTGCCATCCTGAAAAGATCCCTTTATCCCCACTCTCTGTCTTCTGCCAGTCAGCCAATCCTGTATCCAGGCCAGTACCTTGCCCCTAACACCATGGGCTCTTATCTTGTTTAGCTACTTCCTGTTGTAGCACCTTGTCAAAGGCCTTCCAGAAATTCAAATAGATCACGTCCACTGGCTCTCCTTTGTCTAACTTTACTCTTTTGCTGCTTAAAGAATTCCAACAGATTTGTCAGGCGTGACTCCCCTTGAGGAAGCCATGCTGACTCAGCCCTATTTTACCATGCACTTCCAATACTCCACAATCCCATTCTTAATAACAGAACCGTGAGAACACAAGACTATATAACCCAAGAAAAAGCCCTTCAGCCCAACAAGCCTGCACCAGCACATTACACTTTTCTAAATTAAACACTTCTTGCCTCTATGCAGTCCATATCCCTCCATCCCCTGCCTGTTCATGTATCTGTCAAGTTGCTATTGTATCTGCCTCTACCAATCCTCTGGGAACATGTTCCAGACACTTACCACCCTCTGTGTAAAAGAATGTGCCTCTCACATCTCCTTTAAACTTACCCCCTTTTACCTTTAACCTATGTCCCTAATTATTAACATTTCTACCCTAGGGGAAGAAAACTCCCACTGTCCATTCGATCCATGCCTGTCATAGAACATAGAACATAGAACAATACAGCACAGAACAGGCCCTTCAGCCCATGATGTTGTGCCGAACATTTGTCCTAGCTTAAGCGCCTATCCATGTACCGATCCAATTGCCGCTTAAAAGTCACCAATAATTCTGACTCTACCACTCCCACAGGCAGCGCATTCCATGCCCCCACTACTCTCTGGGTAAAGAACCTACCCCTGACATCCCCTCTATACCTTCCACCCTTCACCTTAAATTTATGTCCCCTTGTAACACTCTGTTGTACCTGGGGAAAAAGTTTCTTGACTGTCTACTCTATCTATTCCTCTGATCATCTTATAAATCTCTATCGAGTCACCCCTCATCCTTTGCCGTTCCAATGAGAAAAGGCCTAGCACTCTCAACCTATCCTTGTTTGACCAATTCTCCATTCCAGGCAACATCCTGATAAATCTCCTCTGCACCCTCTCCAAAGCTTCCATATCTTTCCTAAAGTGAGGCGACCAGAACTGCACACAGTACTCCAAATGTGGCCTTACCAAGGTCCTGTACAGCTGCAACATCACCTCACGACTCTTTAATTCAATCCCTCTGCTAATGAACGCTAATACACTATAGGCCTTCTTACAAACTCTATCCACCTGAATGGCAACTTTCAAAGAGCTATGAACATAGACCCCAAGATCCCTCTGCTCTTCCACCTTACTAAGAACCCTACCATTAACCCTGTATTTCGCATTCTTATTTGTCCTTCCAAAATGGACAACCTCACACCTGACAGGGTTGAACTCCATCTGCCACTCCTCAGCCCAGCTCTGCTTCATATCTAAGTCCCTCTGCAGCCGACAACAGCCCTCCTCACTATCCACAACTCCACCAATCTTCGTATCATCTGCAAATTTACTGACCCACCCTTCGACTCCCTCTTCCAAGTCATTAATAAAAATTACAAACAGCAGAGGACCCAGAACTGATCCCTGCGGAACTCCACTTGTAACTGGGCTCCAGGCTGAATATTTACCATCTACCACCACTCTCTGACTTCGACCGGTTAGCCAGTTTTCTATCCAACTGGCCAAACTTCCCACTATCCCATGTCTCCTGACTTTCCGCATAAGCCTACCATGGGGAACCTTATCAAATGCCTTACTTAAATCCATGTACACTACATCCACTGCTCTACCCTCATAGTTTTGTATACAGTAATCCTCTCATCCTTTGACATTCAAGTGAAAACAAATCAAGTTTTTCCAATCTCTGCTCATAGTTAATACCCTCCAAACCAGACAACATCCTGGTAAACTGTTTCTGTACCCTCTCTAAAACGTCCCCATCCTTTCGGTAATGTGGTGACCAGAACTATCCACAATACTCTATTTGTGAGCTAACTAAAGTTCTATACAGCTGCAACATGACTTGCTAATTTGTGTACTCTATGCCCATATGGACAAAGTTAAAAAAACACACAACATCAGGTACAGTCCAACAGGTTTATTTGGAACCACTAACTTTCAGAGCGCTGCTCCTTCACCAGGTAACTAGTGGGGCAGGATCATAAGGCACAAAGGCCTTCTTGACCACCTGATCCACTTTG
The DNA here is from genome assembly GCF_047496795.1 of Chiloscyllium punctatum. Classification (NCBI taxonomy): domain Eukaryota; kingdom Metazoa; phylum Chordata; class Chondrichthyes; order Orectolobiformes; family Hemiscylliidae; genus Chiloscyllium; species Chiloscyllium punctatum. The sequence goes on from NC_092747.1 coordinate 370,742, forward strand.
TTCCCCAAGAGTGGTAACACTTGGACCTGTACACCTTGTTCCTCTGTATGTTGATGCTGCTCAGGGCTCTACCCCCTACATTACATTTCCCAGAATGCATCACTTCACATTTGTCCAGATTAAATTCCATCTGCCATTTCTCTGCCCAAGTTTCCAGCCAATCGATATCCTGCTGTATCCTCTGACAATCCTCCTCACTATCCACAGCTCCTCCCAATCTTTGCGTCATCCACAAACTTACTAATTAGGTCAGATTATCCTCCAAATCGCATCACTAAATCTGGAATTGCCTGTTTGCTAGCGGGCTGCACCATAAGCCCCTCCCAAAAACCATCTTGTATGCATTCCAAAAATTCCTTTTCTTGAGATCAACTACCAACCTGATTTTCCCAGTCCACCTGCATATTGAAGTCTCCATGATTTCTGTAATAATGTATTTTTTCTATCCTCATTTATTTCCTGTCCCACATCCTGATTACTGTTCGGGGCCTGTCTCTATCTCCTTTGCAGTTCTCCTTTACTCCTCTACTCTACCCATACAGATCCTATGCCTTGCGATTCGATGTCGCTTCCTGCTATTGACTTGATTTAATAACAAGGCAATCCCTTACCCTTTGCCCATCTGCCTGTCCTATTGATAAAATATGTATCCTTGAATATTTCGGTCCCATCCCCTCATCCCTCACAGCCATGTCTCTGTGATACCCACAACCATTTACCTGCCAATTGTAATCTCACTTTGAGCTCATTGACCTTGGTTCACACATGTGTGCATTTAAGTAAAACACCCTCAGTCTGACATTGACTGATCCCTCCTCATTGTTGCCCTTTCACCTGCTGTGCCTGAAGTTAGTTTCCTGACCCTTTCCATATTCTCTGTCTTATTAATTGCTCGGCAAATGTTAATAACCTCTGCTCAGGGTTCCTATAATTTTCCATACAGCTGAACCTACCCTGCTACTGTTCAGTTAAAAGCCTTAACCACGGACCCTAGTTATGTAATTCCCCAGGATTCTGGTCCCAGAATGATTCAGTTGGAGCCCGTCCCATTGGAACAGCTCCATCCTTCCCTAGTCCCAGTTCCAATGTCTCATGAATTCAAACCCATTTCTCCCACATCAATCTTTGAGCCACGTGTTTACCTCTTTAATCTTGTTGACCATGTGACAGTTAGCAAGTAGTTCAGGTAGTAATCTAAAGATTATTACCCTTTTGGCTCAGCTTTGTAACTTAGCCTTTAGCTGTTCATATTCTCTCAGCAGAATCTCTTTCCTCTTCCTACCTGCCCCTTTGAGGCCTATGTGGGCCACAACAACTGGATCTTTCCCCTGTTACTCCAGGTTCCTCTACAGCCCAGGTGAGATATCCTGAACCCGGGCACCATGCAGGACTCCTGATCCTGGCCACAGAGAACACTGTTCATTCCCCTAAGTCTCCCCACTCTTGGATAGCTGCTTTCTGACTGTGCAAAGCTTACACCTCAAGTTTAAATGTTACATTTTGAACAGAACAGCTTGTGATTGGTAAGTAATGATCGGGTGATTTTCTATTTTACCGTCCAATTCCATTAATCTTTTCAAAGTTTTTGAACAATGAGATTGAGGCCAGTGGAGTGGTGCAGGGTTGGGATTTTGGGAATAGAGTGGAGTGGTAGGCTAGAGGTTATTAAGGTGGACAAATCCCTAGGACTGGATGGAAACTGTCCCAGGTTGCTGAGGGAGGCGAGAGAGGAAATAGCTGGGGCCCTGACAGATATCTTGTGGCATCCTTAAACGCAAGTGAGGTGCTGGAAGACTGGAAAGTTGCTCATGCTGTTCCTCTGTACAAGGAGGGTAGGAGGGATATTCCAGGTAACTACAGACCAGTGAGCCTGACGTCAGTGGTGGGAAAGTTGCTGGAGAAGGTATTGAGGGATAGGATCTATTTATATTTAGAAAAGAATGGGCTTATCAGTGATAGGCAACATGGTTTTGTGCGATGGAGATCATGCCTTACCAACTTAATAGAGTTCTTCAAGGAAGTGACCAAGTTGATAGATGAAGGAAGGGCTGTTGATGTCATATACATGGACTTTAGTAAGGTGTTTGATAAGGTTCCCCATGGTAGATTATTGGAGAAAGTGAAGTCACATGATGTGCAGGGCGTTCTAGCTAGTTGGATAAAGAACTGGTTGAGCAACAGGAGACAGAGGGTAGTAGTTGAAGCGATTTTCTCAAAATGGAGAAAGCTGACCAGTGGTGTTCCACAGGGGTCAGTGTTGGGGCCACTGTTGTTTGTAATATACACAAATGATCTGGAAGAGGGCACTGTTGGTATGATCAGCAAGTTTGCAGATGACGCAAAAATTGGTAGAGTAGCAGAAGCATAAGGGACTGTCAAAGAAACAGGAGGATATAGATAGACTGGAGAGTTGGGCGGAAAAGTGACAGATGGTTTTCAATCCAGACAAATGTGAGGTGATGCATTTAGGCAAGACTAATTCTAGAGCGAATTATACAATGAATGGAAAAGCCTTGGGAAAAGTTGATGGGCAGAAAGATCTGGGAGTGCAGGTCCATTGTACCCTGAAGGTTGCTGCACAGGTGGATAGAGTGGTCAAGAAGGCATGTAGTATGCTTGCCTTCATCGGACGGGGTATTGAGTATAAGAGCTGGCAAGTCATGTTAAAATTGTACAAGACATTGGTTCGGCCGCATTTAGAATACTGTGTCCAGTTCTGGGCGCCACATTACCAAAAGGATGTGGGTGCTTTGGAGAGGGTGCAGAGAAGGTTTATGAGGATGTTGCCTGGTATGGAAGGTGCTAGCTATGAAGAGAGGTTGAGTAGGTTAGGTTTATTTTCATTAGAAAAAAGGTGATTGAGGGGGGACCTGATTGAGGTTTACAAAATCATGAAGGGTATAGACAGGGTGGAGAGAGACAAGCTTTTTCCCAGGGTGAAGGATTCAATAACGAGAGGTCATGCTTTCAAGGTGAGAGGTGGAAAGTTTAAGGGGGATACACGTTGTAAGTACTTCACACAGAAGGTGGTGGGTGTCTGCATTGCCAGCAGAGGTGGTAGAGGAAGGCATGGTAGATTAATTTAAGATATGTTTGGACAGATGCATAAGTAGGTGGGGAGCAGAGGGATACAAACGCTTAGGAATTGGGCAGCAGGTTTAGACAGTAGATTTGGATCGGCTCAGGCTTGGAGGGCCGAAGAGCCTGTTCCTGGGCTGTAAATTTTCTTTGTTCTTTGGTGCAGGGCTGGGATTTAGTTAGTACATAGACTACTATTTATACAATTTTCCATTCAGTATTTTTTAGTGAGAATTCAACATGGGGGCCGTCTAGTTAGTTGTAAATTAATTTAACATACACTTATTTTAAATTAAATAGTTGCTAGAGGATAGAGGGTGGCATATTGACTCAGTGGTTAGCACGTTGCCTCACGGGGTTTGGGAAAAAAGGCAGGGTTGGACTGACGGGTCTGTTTCCGTGATGTATGACTTCATGATTCCATCAACCGTGATCTCATTGAATAGTGGAGCAGTCAGTAACCTGGACTCTCATAGCGTAACCACTTCTTAGAAATTATTATTGCTTTTGGTTTTACTTGTTTGAATTGTTCCAGTTTTGAAACATATTTCTTCCCCTTCACTGTTGTATCATTGAACAGAATGTCTCCAATGAAAGGAGTATGGATTATGCTCTGAGTGCTCATGATATTTAACAATTTCAGAGTCTCTCAGATTCTGGGGCCTGGATTCCTGTATTTTCTTGTTGACTTTTCTTTTGTGGTAACAGTGTTGAGGAACTGTTCACTGTTCAATGAGACTGACACTGTCTGAGTTTGGCTCTGATTTTCCTGCCTGTAATGATCTGCTGCTGGCTCAGGGCCTGTCACGTTCGATATTCTCATCAGTGCTGACAGTCCTCTGTAGATAATGAGCTGTTTTGGAAAGTGCAGGGAACAATGGGCAGCTTTTGGTCAGTTTGATGTTTGCTGTGAGTGACCTCCTGATTCACAGCTGTTTTCCAACGAGTTGGCTTTGGGTAGGTATTGGCTAGGTTTGAGACTCACTGCAGGAATGGTCTGTTTCCAAACCACAAGTCAGGCTCACTGTCTGGATAGGCTCAAGGGATTGATAACTCTGGACCCTTTCCACACAGTAACTCCATCTGCTTGGCCTCTCTAACTCAATGGTGACACTTTACTGCAGTTACTCTGTCAGCTGGAATGTTCCAGCCATCCACAATCTGGAATGTGGGGTTAAGGGAGGGGAACAAGTTTGAGACAAGTGACAAAAAAAAGGAAAGACATTGGAGGTTCGGGGAAGTGGGGAGTGAAGGGACTGTAATATATTTGATTCCTCCTATCTGCAGATGAGATGACCATCACCATAGCAGCAGAAAGCAGGCCGAGCCTCAGGATGTGCCGGGATAATGGAGTCCCCAGGAAGACCTGACAAAACTGAGGCTTCTAACAGTCCAGGGTCAGGGCTGTGAGTATATTGACCCTCTATATTGACCCAGGAAATGTGAGAGCTCCCAAACCTGCTCTAGCTTCTTGAACCCAGTCAATGTCCATCTGTGGGTCTGACACTCTCCCATCCCCCTGCTCTAATTGAGTACCAGCTCCCCCTAACCTTACCCAGCTTGACCTTACGCATCCTGACTCTGCCCACACTGACCTGACCGACCTCTGACCTATCCTGATCTGACTAGACTATCCCACACCAGTCAGCAAAACCACCCAACCAGATCTGCCCTGACCCATGACCTACAAACCACAACCCCAACCATCATCCAGCTGTCACCCCTAACCCTCTCCCAGGTCACACCTCACACACTGAATCTTCAGAAAGCCCTAGTTAGGCCACACCTGGAGCATTGAGTCACGTTCTGGGATTCCCTTGTTTGGAATGAAGTAAGGCTCCTCGAGGAGCTTGGTGGAGGGAGAGTGGTGCAAAGGAAGCGGGCGGGGGGATGATGTTAGTGACAAGCTAAGGTTAGGGGTGAGGACAGAGGTATTCTGACAGCGAGTGAAAATGATCTGGAACCCGCTGCCCAGGGGGGTGGGGGGTGTAGAGAATATGGGAAAAAAATTGAGGGAAATTTCGAAGGAAAGCTGATATGGATTGAATGGGCTGAACGGCCTCTTTCTGTGTCACAAAATGATGCTGACAAAGATTTGTACAAATTTAAGGATTTAATGAAACAACTGTTTATAAAAATTGGACCAATATGGCACAGCGATTACACATTACGCTGCTGGGGATCTATAAACAAGAGTTTCCAAATCATCTTGAGATTCATGCAATTCTGTTGGATCAGAGTACAAAACACTGTTTACATTAGAAAGTGTAAAAATAAATAACGTCTTTGTATCTTCCGCACGTGTCTGAATAAAAAAAGGTGAAAAAAACAGAAGTTGACCACAGCCAATTATCAGTCACCATCCCTATGGTAGTTGTGGTTATCAGCAAGGAAACCGTCTGAGAGTGATTCACCTCCCTCATCCCCCACCCCCAACTCTCCACTCACCCATCCTCTGTCAGGTCCCAATGTTTCAGTGCTCTGCCCTAACCACTATAGTCACCTTGAAAAAAGGACGCTCCAGACTCAGTGTACATCCTTGTGATGCTGCTGCTCAGAACCATAACAGGGGCATCCATCAGAGAAAGGGAGTGTGGGAGTCATGAGCCAGGGTTCCTGCTCCTGGTCATTGTCCAATGATCCTAATCTAACCCCAGTGAGAGTCAGTTTGTACCCCAGTGAGAGTCAGTTAGTGTGTGTTTGTGACTGTACCCAGTGAGAGTCAGTGTGTGTATGTGGGACTGTACCCCAAGTGAGAGTCAGTGTGTGTGGGACTGTACCCCAGTGAGAGTCAGTGTGTGTGGGTCTGTACCCCAGTGAGAGTCAGTGTGTGTGGGACTGTACCCCAGTGAGAGTCAGTGTGTGTGTGGGACTGTACCCCAATGAGAGTCAGTGTGTGTGGGACTGTATCCCAGTGAGAGTCAGTGTGTGTGGGACTGTACCCCGTGGGAGTCAGTGTGTGTGTGGGACTGTACCCCAGTGAGAGTCAGTGTGTGTGGGTCTGTACCCCAGTGAGAGTCAGTGTGTGTGGGACTGTACCCCAGTGAGAGTCAGTGTGTGTGTGGGACTGTACCCCAATGAGAGTCAGTGTGTGTGGGACTGTATCCCAGTGAGAGTCAGTGTGTGTGGGACTGTACCCCGTGGGAGTCAGTGTGTGTGTGGGACTGTACACCAGTGAGAGTCAGTGTGTGTGTGGGACTGTACCCCAGTGAGAGTCAGTGTGTGTGGGACTGTATCCCAGTGAGAGTCAGTGTGTGTGGGACTGTACCCCCGTGAGAGTCAGTGTGTGTGGGACTGTACCCCAGTGAGAGTCAGTGTGTGTGGGACTGTACCCCAGTGAGAGTCAGTGTGTGTGTGGGACTGTACCCCAGTGAGAGTCAGTGTGTGTAGGACTGTACCCCAGTGAGAGTCAGTGTGTGTGGGACTGTACCCCAGTGAGAGTCAGTGTGTGTGTGTGTGTGTGTGTGTGTGTGGGACTGTACCCCAGTGAGAGTCAGTGTGTGTGGGACTGTACCCCAGTGAGAGTCAGTGTGTGTGTGTGTGTGTGTGTGGGACTGTACCCCAGTGAGAGTCAGTGTGTGTGGAACTGTACCCCAGTGAGTGTCAATGTGTGTGTAGGACTGTACCCCAGTGAGAGTCAGTGTGTGTGGGACTGTACCCCCGTGAGAGTCAGTGTGTGTGGGACTGTACCCCCGTGAGAGTCAGTGTGTGTGGGACTGTACCCCAGTGAGAGTCAGTTGTTTGTGGGGTTCCTAACCTCATAAGAATGCATCAATTTGGGCAAAGACTGAAATATGTTTTGAATCACTTATGTTTGATGTTGAAGGAGAAACAGCATCGTTTCCTCCATCAGGTTTTATGAAATGAACAAAATTTCACATTCCAGGAGAAATCTGTGAACGAGTTCAGCAGTGGGCAAACTTCCTGAGAGACCCTATGTTCTGGGCCGTTCCTGCCACCCAGTCCAACACTTGATATTGATCTCAGTCCCCTCCTTGATTGTCTTTGTCTTTTCCTTCAGTTTCCCAGGTGTCAGACTTCCCTTCATCTGAAAAGTGAAAGTTTCCACATCGAGCCCAAGAGACCGTGTAGTTTTTGATGGAGAGGAATTGAGTGGGAGGTGGTGTGAACTTGCTGCTGGTAACTGAAGATTGTGAACATTCTGTAGGATGGATCCTGGTTTTGAGTTTGAAACCTCTAAGAGGTCACTAATTACTCAGTGAAAGAGGAAATTCTGTCTCTGTGTTCGGTTCAATCCTCACTGTGCATCTCCAATACAAAAATAACAATGAACATTCACAAATGAGAGTCATGGACCTGATGATAGGTCACCTGTATCAATCTTACAAAGTATCTTTGTGGCAACAGGCCAGTCTTCATTGGCCACAAATAGAACATTACTTCATTAATACTCTTGGCAAATTACAAACACAACTTTATACAAGACTTGTGCAAATGAAGAGTACAGACTGGAAAGTGAAGGCTCACATCCTTTGAATCTTTATTTACAGTGGATCGTCCTGAAATTCCGTCAGGATTTTTTCGGATTATGTGCGGAGGTCAGGGGCAGTGTGTCACAGGACGCTGTCAACAACATGGTGTGAAATCACAGTTACCCCAGAACAGAATACTGTTCCACTGTCACAGTCACACTGTCTTGTAATTCTTATAGTGTCATTCAATGCAAACACAGCCCCCATCACACTGTCACCTAATGCTGTTACAACGCTATATCTCACTGGGACTTTATCCCATGCCATTGTCATACTGTGGGTTAACACTGTCATATAACAATGTCCAATATCCATTCATCAGTATTCCACTGTCACTGTGACAGCACCCAATCACATGGACTCTCCACTGTGACAGGTTCCTGCAGACACGCTCACGTGTTGGTTTGCCTGACACCGGTCAGGGTCCAGTTAGAAATTCAAGGTGGTGCAGCTTTAAAGGGGATTCTTGTCTGGTGATTAATCATCACACCAAAAACAGAAAGAAACTTTTAATGCAATAATTTTCAAAGCCCTTGTGTCTCTGAGGAGATTGGTGAGGTGTTGTTTTGGAGATGAGGGCAGAGTTCAGATTGATGGAGGGATAAGTGGCGTCAGGTGATGAAACAATGATTGACTAGGTTAGAGTCAGGACTGTGGCACCCAGATGCTGGGAATTTGTCCCTTTCTTCACAAGTCAATGTGAAGAAAGGAATAACCAAATTCAACCAATTCACAGATATTTAACGGGAAACTTCCTGTCTCCTGCCTAAAAAGAAACCTGAACTGGGACGAGACTCAGAGCACCCTTTAACACTAAATATCAGCAACCCCTGACTCTGATCATTAGTGACCCCTGACCAGTGCCATCAATGACCTCTGACCTGAGCCCTCAGCAAACCCTGACCTGAACCACCCTGACCTGAGCTACACTAACCCTGATTGTGAGTGAGTGAGTGAATGCAAAAGTGAGCATTCGCTGAGAATCCCCCTCAAACATTCGCTGTACAGGGAGAGTATGGGGCTAAATACAGAGTAAAGCTCCCTCTACACTCTGGAAAAATATGTGACTATGCACGTTTGGAGGAAGAATAGAGATATGGAATATTTTTGAAACAGGGAAAGGTTTCAGAAAACTGAAGTACAAATGGACTTGGGTGTCTGAGTTCAGGGTATTCTTAAAGTTAATGTGTAGGTTCAGTTGGTACTTTGGAAGGCAACTTAGCATTCATTTCAAGACAGCTAGAATACAAGAGCAGAGATGTCCTGCTGAGGCTGTATAAGGCTCTGGTCAGACCATGTTTGGAATATTCTGAGCAGTTTTGGGCCTCGTATCTAAGGAAGTTGGCCTTGGAGAAAGTCCAGAGGAGGTTTAGAAGAATGATTCTGAGGGTGAAGAACTTGTCAAATGAGGAGAGGTTGAGGACTCTGGATCTGTAATTGATGGAGTTTAGAAGGATGAGGCGGATCTGATTGAATCTTACAAAATACTGAGAGGCGTGGATAGAGTGGACATGGAGGAGATGTTTCCACCAGTAGGAGAGACTAGGACCTGAGGGCACAGTCTCAGAGTAAAGGGACAACCCTGTTGAACTGGGATGAGGAGGAATTTCTTCAGTCAGAGGGTGGGGACTCTGTGGAACTCAGTGCCACAGAGGGTTGTGGAGGCCAAGTCATTGAGTGTGTTTAAGACACAAACAATTCTTGATTGTTAAGAGGATCGAGAGTCACAGGGAGAAGGCAGGAGAACGGGGATGAGAAACATTTCAGCCAAATGATGGAGCAGACTCGATGGGCTGAATGGTCCAATTGTGCTCTTACATCTTATGATGTTATGGTCTGCACTGTCCCCATCAAACACTTCCAGGACAGGGATGGCAAAGAGTTATATACAGAGTAAAGTTTAATTTATTTTATCCCCATCTTTTGATTAGGTCCCACTGCTCTAAATCTCTAAAATCCTCTTGCTCCACGTGGTTCAGAATCAGTTTGTTTCTGAACTTCTGTGTGATGAATTAATGAAGGAATTAGGTGTCGTTGTGGTTGTGAACCCAATAAAAGTGAAATATTTGGTATTTGATTTGAGGGTGCCACCACCCTCTCTCTCCCTCCCTCTCTGTCTCTATCCCTCTCTCTCCCTGTCTCTGTTCTCTCTCTCTCTATTGCTTTGAACAATGTTATACGGTCTGGTATTTCCAGTGGTATCTGTGGTTTGGCTTCGGCAGTTTGTGGCAGTGGGAGTGACTGAATGAGGAATATGGCTGCTGTGTTAACTGGGATCTATATCCGCAGCTCCACATCCTCTGGATTGTCTAAGGAATGCTCGGTACTGATGATGGAGGCTGAGGGTCCTTGGGAAACATCGAATGGGGATACAGCTGGAGAGCGAGCGGCCAATGGAGACAGTGAAGGGGAGAAGCTGGGTGACATGGCTGCTGATGTCATTGAGGCATCACTAGTGATGGGTGAGCGTGGCAATGCGGTCATGTGACTGTGGCTTCGGTTCACTGCCATTCGGGGAGGGACAGACATGGCATTGGGGTGGGCCACAGAGGTGATGAGTGGGGGAGGGTCAATGCGAGGTTTGGGGTCCACTTTGGGTTTGGATTGGAAGTTTTTGCGAGGGGCATTCTCGTCCTTGAGCCGGGCGATCTCAGTGAAGACACTGGCCAAGGGCTGGAACTGCGGGCTCCAGTTCAGGAGATAATCCCAGTTGTAGCTGCCTCGCAGTTCCTCCTCACTGGCAACGATGGCAGTCAGTGAACCTTGTGCTGATGGGCGGCCATCTTCAGCAAAGACATAGTCCTTGGCATGACACACACCCAGGCCCAGTCCTGCCCCCATATACCCACCAGCACCATCCTCCCGGTACAGCTGCTGTTGCCCTGGCAACAAAAGGCCACTGCTTTTCTTGTGTTTAAACCACTCCATGCCTGGGTCAGTGGAAATATCTGACATTTGGTCAGCGTCCTGCTGGATTCCTGAGTCTGGGCCACGTGTTGACACATGCTCCTGCATGGAGGAGCTCAGGCTGCTGACACGTGGGTACTCATTAATCATTCGAATCTCATCATCTTCCGCTGCTTCTGCTGAGCCACGGCCGCTGGAGTGTGAAGGATCGATCGAGTCTCCCCGGGTGTACGGAGCTCCCACTCCTGCAGCCTCGGCTGTATACCCGGGCAAGGTCTGATGGTAGATACGGTCACTGGATGGTAAAGTGGCATCCTCAGTTCCCAGTTTCTGGAAGCTGGGTTCCGGAATGTTGTCGAGCTGTGAGCCGCTGCTTGCCTCATGGTTCTTCCTTCTTCTCCTGGCTCGGATGATCACCAGGGCCAAGCCGATGATAGCAAGAATCCCCCCAATTCCCAGTGACGCTGCCAAGGCAACTATCAGCAACCAATTGAGCTCAGTTGTTAATCCAAACGAGGTCTGAGTGATGTCAATATGTGCCTTGGTGCTGGAGAATCTGGAGGATACCAGTGGGCTCTTGGCCTGGATGTTGAGGGTCATTGTCCGTGTTTCTCTCTTTGACCGTTTGCCTTGGTGTCTCTGATTGTCCATCTTGAGGATGATGTCACCTGTAGTTTTGTTCACCTCAAAATACTGCGATGGGGTTAACAGTGAGTACAGGACAATCCCATCGAGACCTCCATCCTCATCCGTGGCTATCACTTGCCCAATGCTCTGGCCCTTCTTTGCGTTCTCTGGGACAACAAAGTTATACACGGGGTTGACAAAAATGGGATCGTACTCATCCTCCCCAGTCACATGGACTTGGACAGTGACAGTGGCTGAGGAGTTCCCAGAATCCACTGCCTTCACCACAACCTGAAAGGAGTTCAACTTCTCAAAATCAAACGAGAGTTTTGTGTGAAGCTCTCCACTCAGCTGATTAATGTCAAACATTTCTTTGTCTTTCCCAAAGCCTGTCATGGAGATGGGCTGGCTGATGATCGAGTATTGTAACTCACCAAATCTTCCACAGTCAAAGTCGATGGCACGGACTTTGGCCACGAGCGAATGAGCTGGCAAATTCTCTCGGATGTTAGCACTCAGTGTTTGCATTGGGAAGAAGGGTTGGTTGTCATTCACATCCTTTAGTTCCACTGTCAGTGGGACCAGGGCAAAGTTAGCCTGAGGGGCCTGGCCATCGGTCACCTGGATGATGACCGTGTGCCGAGACCGTGCCTCACGATCGAGGGCTTTACGCAATTTGACAATCCCTGTTCTCTCACCCACCTCGAACTGCATATCTTCATCACCTGAGCTGATACTGTATCGCAGCACAGAGTTGCCCCCAGAATCAAGGTCATGAGCTGCCACTCGGACAATCTCAGTCCCTACAGCAACATCCTCACTCACAGTCACTTTGTATTGAGTATGGTTAAAGACAGGAGCATTGTCATTGACATCCTGTACTGTAATGACGGCAGAGACGAGTGCACTCCGCTGAGGGACTCCATAATCCAATGATGCGATGGTTAAATTGTACTTGGTGACAGTTTCAAAATCCAAATTGTCAAGCAGTATGAGAGAGGCAGTCGTCCTAAAGTGACCGTCTATAACCTGCAGTTGGCTCTGCAGCTGGAACACATTACCTGTGTCCCCACTGATAATGCTGTAATCAAGGCCACTGTTATCCCAGGAGGAATCCAAGTCAATGGCCTCCAGGGTCAGGATGGTGCTTCCTGGAGGCAGGTCCTCCTGTACCTGAGCCTTGTACTCGGGCTGAGTGAAGGATGGAGAGTGGTCATTGATGTCCAGCACCTGGATCTGAACTGTGGTAAAAGAAGAGAGAGGTGGGGAGCCGCAGTCTCGTGCTTCAATCACCAGGTCCAAAGGTTCAGCCAGCCTCAGATCCACATCACTCACAGTAAACAGGGTCCCTAAAACAGAGGAAACAAACCAGTAACCACACAAGACTACCCCATTGTCCATTCCCCACTCACACACCCAGCTTTTGTCACAACACAAACTGCTCCCAACCTCTTCCCCAAAACCCCCTGCTCCCTAACTCCCCCCGACTCCTCACCCCGAGCCTCAGACTTCACCCACTCTGACATTAGACACACACTACCCTGTGGAGAGACACACCCCCTCCCCTCCTCTTGACCCTCTGGGGTGGGGGGTGGGAGGGGTTAGCACTCACCATTGTGAGGGTCAATGGAAAATCCTCCAGTTGTTGAGGATTTCAGGCTGTACAGGATTTCCCCATTTTCACCAGGATCACGGTCAGTGGCTGTCACAGTAACTACGCTACTCCCGGAACTTGCAAACTCTGACATTGTTACCTGATAAGACAGAAACATGGACAAGTCAGAACAACACACGTAGAAAGGTCGCACAGAAAGTCAAACTCAATTATTAAACTTACAAATGCATGTCTCAGTCTCCGTTCCTGTACATTCCACATGTTTATGTAAGCATGTGAGACTGTGTCTATGTGTGTGTGAGACTGTGTGTGTGACTGTGTGTGTACGTGAGTGTATGTGTGTGTGTGTGTGTGTGTCTGTATGTGTGTGTGTCTGTGTGCATGTAGCTGTGTGAGAGACTGTGTATGAGAGACAAACTGTGTCTGTGTGTGAGACTGTGTGTATGCCTGTGTGTGTGTGTGTGAGTGTGTGTGTGTGTGCATGTGTGAGACTGCGTTTGTGTGTGTGAGAGAGACTGTGTATGTGATTGTGTGAGAGAGACTGTGTGTGTGAGAGAGCAAGAGAGACTGTGTGTGTGTGTATGTGTGTGTGTATGAGAGAGAGAGAGAGAGAGACTGTGTGTGTGTGTGTGAGAGAGAGAGAGAGAGAGACTGTGTGTGCACATGTGTGTGTGTGTGAGAGAGAGACTGTGTGTGTGCATGTGTGTATGAGACTGTGTTTGTGTGTGTGTGAGAGAGAGAGAGACTGTGGATGTGATTGTGTGTGAGAGAGAGATAGAGAGAGAGAAATTGTATGTGTGTGTGTGTTTGTTTGTGTGTATATGTATGAGTGTCTCACGGTCAGTTCCTGTCCAGCCCCGGTACCCTTCCGTTTTGAGACCTCCTGTACCTGATACAAATGCTGCACAAAGACAGGGGGGTTGTCATTGACATCCTCAACGATGATGGTGACGTTGGCCTCAGTGTCATGTTTGGAGTCAGATGTGTGGACAGTGAGCATGTACCAACTTTGTTCCTCAAAGTCCAGGGTGTCTGACAGTGAGATGATTCCCTGGTAACGATTAATGCTGAACTTCTCTGTATCGGTCACCAGACTGTAGGACAAGACCGGACCTGAATCCACATCATTTCCTGTTACCTCAATGATCTCGGAGCCAATCAGTGCGTCTGTGGGCAGGACAGAGAGATAGGTGAGTGAAGATTTCTACCAACAGAACTGGAGCCCAGTTACAAGTGGAGTTCCGCAGGGTCCTCTGGGTCTGGGTCTGGGTCCTCTGCTGTTTGTAATTTTTATTAATGACTTGGAAGGGGGAGTCGAAGGGTGGGTCAGTAAATTTGCAGACGATACGAAGATTGGTGGAGTTGTGGATAGTGAGGAGGGCTGTTGTTGGCTGCAAAGGGACAGCAGAGCTGGGCTGGGCTGAGGAGTGGCAGATGGAGTTCAACCCTGTCAAGTGTGAGGTTGTCCATTTTGGAAGGACAAATAAGAATGCGGAATACAGGGTTAACGGTAGGGTTCGTACTGGATTAGTGGTGCTGGAAGAGCACAGCAGTTCAGGTAGCATCCAACGAGCAGCGAAATCGACATTTCGGGCAAAAGCCCTTCATCAGGAATAAAGGCAGTGAGCCTGAAGCATGGAGAGATACGCTAGAGGAGGGTGGGGGTGGGGAGAGAGTAGCATAGAGTACAATGGGTGAGTGGGGGAGGAGATGAAGGTGATAGGTCAAGGAGGAGAGGGTGGAGTGGATAGGTGGAAAAGGAGATAGGCAGGTTCGACAAGTCCGGACAAGTCAAGGAGACAGTGCTGAGCTGGAAGTTTGAAACTAGGATGAGGTGGGGGAAGGGGAAATGAGGAAGCTGTTGAAGTCCACATTGATGCCCTGGGGTTGAAGTGTTCTGAGGCGGAAGATGAGGTGTTCTTCCTCCAGGCGTCTGGTGGTGAGGGAGCGGCGGTGAAGGAGGCCCAGGACCTCCATGTCCTTGGCAGAGTGGGAGGGGGAGTTGAAATGTTGGGACACGGGGCAGTTTGGTTGATTGGTGCGGGTGTCTCGGAGATGTTCCCTAAGGCGCTCTGCTAGGAGGCGCCCAGTCTCCCCAATGTAGAGGAGACCACATCGGGAGCAACATATACAATAAATGATATTAGTGGATGTGCAGGTAAAACTTTGATGGATGTGGAAGGCTACTTTAGGGTTCTTAGTAAGGTGGAAGAGCAGAGGGATCTTGGGGTCTTTGTTCATAGCTCTTTGAAAGTTGCCACTCAGGTGGATAGAGCTTGTAATAAGGCCTATGGTGTATTAGCGTTCATTAGCAGAGGGATTGAATTCAAGAGTTGTGAGGTGATGTTGCAGCTGGACAGGACCTTGGTAAGGCCACATTTGGAGTACTGTGTGCAGTTCTGGTCGCCTCATTTTAGGAAAGATATGGAAGCTTTGATTAGATTAGATTAGATTACATGAGATTACATTACAGTGTGGAAACAGGCCCTTCGGCCCAAGTTCACACCGACCCGCCGAAGCGCAACCCACCCATACCCCTACATCTACCCCTTACCTAACACTACAGGCAATATAGCATGGCCAATTCACCTGACCTGCACATCTTTGGACTGTGGGAGGAAACCGGAGCACCCGGAGGAAACCCACGCAGACACGGGGAGAATGTGCAAACTCCACACAGTCAGTCGCCTGAGGTGGGAATTGAACCCGGGTCTCAGGCGCTGTGAGGCAGCAGTGCTAACCACTGTGCCACCGTGCCGCCCACCATTTTTTTGGAGAGGGTGCAGAGGAGATTTACCAGGATGTTGCCTGGAATGGAGAATAGGTCGTACAAGGATAGGTTGAGAGTGCTAGGCCTTTTCTCATTGGAATGGCGAAGGATGAGGGGTGACACGATAGAGGTTTATAAGATGATCAGGGAATAGATAGACAGTCAGAGACATTTTCCCTGGGTACAACAGAGTGTTACAAGGGGACATAAATTTAAGGTGAAGGGTGGAAGGTATAGGGGAGATGTCAGGGGTGGGTTCTTTACCCAGAGAGTGGTGGGGGCATGGAATGCGCTGCCCGTGGGAGTGGTAGAGTCAGAATCATTGGTGGTCTTTAAGCGGCAATTGGATAGGTACATGGATAGGTGCTTAAGCTAGGACAAATGTTTGGCACAACATTGTGGGCCGAAGGGCCTGTCCTGTGCTGTATTGCTCTATGTTCTATGTTCTAGCTTTCAGCTTCAAGTCTGAAGGGTAATTGTCATGGGTGCAGTGCTGGAGATATCAAACATGGCCATGTGTCAGCCTGGAATGTTCTATCCATTGCTTTGCTATGAAACTCATTGACACAAACTCATCTATAAACCAGTTTGAAAACAAACACAGAGAGTGCTGGAGAAACTCAGCAGGCCTGGCAGCATCTGTGGGGAGAGAGTTAATATTCTGGGTCTAGTGACCAGAAACATTAACTCTGCTTTCTCTGCATAGATGTTTCCAGACTTGCTGAGTTTCTCCAACACTCCCTGTGCTTGTTTCTGATTTCCAGCATTTGCAGTTCTTTGTTTTTTTGTTGAGTGTTCTGGGGAACCAGGTTCAAACCCTGCCATGGCCAATTATGGAATTTGAATTCAATAAAGAATCAATTGTGAGTTGAGATATTGATAATGGTGTTTTGGATTCTCTTAATTTCACAGACTGTGGGAAACGAGTCACCATAGAACGTGGAGAGAAATCCCAAAGAAAACTCCATTCTATTCTATAATTTCCTGGTTAAATTCTGTTTGTTTTAAAAATGGACAACAGGTGAGGACGTGGCTAAAGGACTCAGTGATGAGCTGTCAGCCTGTATTCAGTTTTGGACAAAAGGAAACATCAAGATTCCCTATGCTAAAATCGGTGTTAATACCTTTACTATCTCGCAATGGAAAGTCTGATAAGGGGAGGTAACGTCACACTGTCATCTTAATAACCTTTGAACCAACCCATTGAGATTAACCTTTATCATGTCACATGACTGTCCTTGTCACCTGACAGAAATCTGAACAGTTTAAATCTGCAGTTCTGGGATTCTAGGTTGGTGTGACCCTCCAGAGGGAGAGTAGGACTTCAGGCTGGAATGACTTTCAGATACAAACCCTCCATCTCGACCTCCAGGTTTCCAACTAGAAACAAAATTGAAAGCTGTGGCCCTGGAAAAGCACAGCCGGTCAGGCAGCATCCAAAGAGCAGGAGAGTTGATGTTTCAAGTATAAGCCCTTCATCAGGAAGATCCAGTTGGAAACAGAAGCCTACAGCTCAGCTCCAATTTAGGAAATGGCTTGGTCTAATTCACCAAGGACCCTGACCTCTGGAAAGTTGTAACTGATGTAAACTTGTTTTGAATACCAACTGGATTTACCAAAATTTGTTGTGTATAACTTATATCCCCTGTTGTCTTCCTCAGTATTGTGTATGTGTGTGTGTATGTGTGCGTGGGGTGGGGGAGAGAGAGAGAAGGGTGTGTGTACGTATGTGTGTGTGTGTGTGTGTGGGGGGGGGGCGTGTGGGGAAGAGAGAGAGAGAGAGAGAAGGGTGTGTGTGGGGGGCGTGGGGAAGAGAGAGAGAGAAGGGTGGGTGTGTGTGGGGGGGAGGGGTGTGTGTGTGTGTGGATGGAATAGCTCAGCAATCCCTCCATTTGGGAAAGTATTTAATTGGGGAAGAGGGAATTACGATGCTCTTAGGCAAGAACTGGGCATCTAGTTTGGAAAGAGATGTTCTCAGGGAAATGCACGACAGAAATGTGGAGGTTGTTTAGGAAGCACATGCTGATAGTGCTGGCCAGGTTTGTCCCACTGAGACAAGGAAGGGATGGTAGGGTGAAAGAACCTTTGGGTAACAAGGGATGTGGAACATCTAGTCAAGAGGAAGAAGGAAGCTTACTTAAGGTTGAAGAGGCAAGGATCAGAGAGGGCTCTAGAGGGTTATAAGGCAGCCAGGAAGGAACTGAAGAATGGACTTAGGAGAGCGAGGAGGGGGCTTGGAAAAGCTTTAGTGGGTAGGATTAAGGAGAACCCTAAGGCATTCTACACTTACATGAGGAACAAGAGGATGGTCAGAGTGAGAGTAGGACCAATCAGGGATAGTAGAGTGAACTTGTGCCTGGAGTCAGAGGAAATAGGGGAGGTCCTGAATGAATACTTTGCTTCAGAATTCACTACTGAGAGGGACCTTGACGTTTCTGAGGACAGCATGAAATAGACAGATATATGCTTGAGCAGGTTGATGTTAAGAAGAAGGATATGTTGAAAATTTTGAAAAACATAAGGATAGGTAAATCCCATGGGCCAGACAGGATATACCCAAGGTCGCTACAGGAAGCAAGGGAAGAGATTGCTGCGCCTTTGACAATGATCTTGGTGTCCTCACTCTCCACTGGAGTAGTGCCAGATGATTGGAGGATGGAAAGTGTTATTTCCTTGTTCAAGAAAGGGAATAGGGATAATCTTGGGAATTGCAGACCAGTCAGTCTTTTGTCAGTGGTGGGCAAAGTTATGGAGAGGATTCTGAGAGACAGGATTTATGATTATTTGGAAAAGCATAGCTTAATTAGAGATAGTTAGCATGGTTTGTAAGGGGCAGGTCATGCCTCACAAACCTTACTGAATTCTTTGAGGATGTGACAAAACACGTTGATGACGGTAGAGCAGTGGATGTGGTGTATATGAATTTTAGCAAGGCATTTTATAAAGTTCCCCATGGTGGTCTCATTCAGAAAGTATAGAGACATGGGATAGAGGGAAATCTGTCTATTTGGATACTGACTTGGCTGGCCCATAGAAGACAGAGGGTGGTAGCAGATGGAAAGTATTCAGCCTGGAGCTCGGTGACCAGTTGTGTTCCACAGGGATCTATTCTGGGACCTCTGCCCTTTGTGATTTTTATAAATGACTTGGATGAGGAAGTGGAAGGGTGGGTTAGTACGTTTGCCGATGACGTGAAGGTCGGTGGAATTATGGATAGTGGTGGAGGGCTGTTGTAGGTTGTAGTGGGACATTAGGAGAAAGTGAGGACTGCAGATGCTGGAGATCAGAGCTGAAAATGTGTTGCTGGAAAAGCGCAGCAGATCAGGCAGCACCCAAGGAGCAGAAGAATCGACGTTTAGGGCATGAGCCCGAAATGGCAGATGGAGTTCAACTTGAATAACTGTGAAAAAATTCACTTTGGAAGGTTGAATTTGAATACAAACTACAGGGTTAAAGGCAGGAATCTTGGCAGTGTGGAGGAACAGAGGGATCTTAGGGTCCATGTCCATACATCTCTCAAAGTTGCCAACCAGGTTGATAGGGTTGTTAAGAAGCGTATGCTGTGTTGGCTTTCATTAGCAGGGGATTGAGTTTAAGAGCCGCAAGGTAATGCTGTAGCTCTGTAAAGCCCTGGTTAGACCACACTTGGAATATTGTGTTCAGTTCTGGTCGTCTCATTATAGGAAGATCGACAGTAGGATCGGGAAAGCAGCCTCAACTCTTGCTCGCCTCACGACTCGAGTATGGACAAACCCCAATGCTGACAGTGAAGACAAAAATGTCAGTCTACAACACCTGCATCATAGGCACACTGCTGTACGGCAATGTAAGGTGGACTACATATACCAGATAGGAGAGAAGACTAGACAATTTCCACTTGAGGCATATCCTGGCAAGACAGAGTGTCCAACACAGTGGTTCTATCTCACGCTGGCCTTCCCAGAATGTGCACTCTGCTCAGACAACGGAGACTGTGCTGGCTGGGCCACATCCACTGCATGGAGGATGGCTGCATCCCAAAGGATATCTTCTATGGAGATCTCGCATCCGGGAAGAGACCCACTAGGTGTCCTCAAATGTGCTACAAGGATGGATGAGAGACGTGAAGGGATTTGATATCGTTAGAGTCCTGGGAAAGGCCTGCAGCTGACCGCACAAGATGGAGAAGCAGCCTGAACCAACACCTCAACACAGGGGAAAAGAAGCTGAGGAGCACTGCAGCAGACAAGTGGGTGCCAAGGAAGGAGGGCAGCAGCTCGAGCAGATCAATGACCACATACAGATGTGACCTCTGTGACTGGGACTGTCACTCTAGCATTGGTCTCTTCAGTCACAAACAACATTGCCTCAGGGAAGCAGAAAGCTCAAACAATGAGGATGCAACCCATGGTCAGCCATGACCAAAAGGAGCAGCACTCACTCACATTATAGGAAAGATGTGGAAGCTTCAGAGAGGGTGCAGAGGAGATTTACCAGGATGCTGCCTGGACTGGAGGGCATGCCTTCTGAAGAAAGATTGAGGGAGATAGGTTGAGAGTAGGGAGGTCTGAAATCAAGTTTCAGGGACGCAAGATGGCACCGGCAAGCAAGAAGTTGGTTTGAAGTGTGTCTACTTCAATGCCAGGAGCATCCGGAATAAAGTGGATGAACTTGCAGCATGTGTTGGTACCTGGGACTTCAATGTTGTGGCCATTTCGGAGACATGGATAGAGCTGGGACAGGAATAGTTGTTGCAGGTTCCAGGATTTAGATGTTTCAGTCAGAACAGAGAACATAATAGAACATAGAACATAGAAAAATACAGCGCAGTACAGGCCCTTTGGCCCTCGATGTTGCGCTGATCCAAGCCCACCTAACCTACACTAGCCCACTATCCTCCATATACCTATCCAATGCCCGTTTAAATACCCATAAAGAGGGAGAGTCCACCACTGCTACTGGCAGGGCATTCCATGAACTCACAACTCACTGAGTAAAGAATCTACCCCTAACATCTGTCCTATACCTACTACCCCTTAATTTAAAGCTGTGTCCCCTAGTAACAGCTGACTCCATACGCGGAAAAAGGTTCTCACTGTCAACCCTTTCTAAACCCCTAATCATTTTGTACACCTCTATCAAATCTCCCCTAAACCTTCTTTTCTCCAATGAGAAAAGTCCCAAGTGCCTCAGCCTTTCTTCATACGATCTTCCTACCATACCAGGCAACATCCTGGTAAACCTCCTCTGCACTTGTTCCAATGCCTCCACATCCTTCCTATAGTATGGCAACCAAAACTGTACACAATACTCCAGATAAGGCCGCACCAGAGTCTTATACAACTGCAACATGACCTCAGGACTCCGGAACTCAATTCCTCTACCAATAAAGCCCAGTACGCCATATGCCTTCTTCACAGCACTATTTACCTGGGTGGCAACTTTCAGAGATCTGTGTACATGGACACCAAGATCCCTCTGCTCATCCACACTACCAAGTAGTCTACCATTAGCCCAGTAATCCATCTTCTTGTTACTCCTACCAAAGTGAATGACTTCACACTTAGCTGCATTGAATTCCATTTGCCACCTTACTACCCAGCTCTGCAACTTATCTATATCCCGCTGTAACCTGCCACATCCTTCTTCGCTGTCCACAACTCCATCGACTTTTGTATCATCCGCAAACTTGCTCACCCAGCCTTCAAGCCCCTCCTCCAGGTCATTTATAAAAATGACAAACAGCAATGGTCCCAAAACAGATCCTTGTGGAACACCGCTAGTAACTGCACTCCAAGATGAACCTTTACCATCAACTACTACCCTCTGTCTCCTTCCAGCCAGCCAATTCCTAATCCAAACCTCTAATGCACCCTCAATGCCATACCTCCGTAATTTTTGCAGTAGCCTACCATGGGGTACCTTATCGAACGCCTTGCTAAAATCCATATACACCACATCTACTGCTTTACCCTTGCCCACATCCTTAGTTACCTTCTCAAGAACTCAATAAGGTTTGTGAGGCACGACCTGCCCTTCACAAAACCATGCTGACTATCCTTGATCACATTATTCCTATCTAGATGTTCATAAATCCTATCCCTTACAATTCTCTCTAAGACTTTGCCCACAACAGAAGTGAGACTCACTGGCCTATAGTTACTAGGGCTGTCCCTACTCCCCTTCTTGAACAAGGGGACCACATTCGCTATCCTCCAGTCTTCTGGCACTATTCCTGTAGACAACGACGACATAAAAATCAAGGCCAATGGCTCCGCTATCTCCTCCCTAGCTTCCCAGAGGATCCTAGGATAAATGTCATCAGGCCCAGGGGACTTATCTATTTTCATCCTTTCCAGTATTCCCCGGACCTCTTCCCTACATACCTCAAAGCCATCCATTCTAATCACTTGTGACTCAATATTCACATCAGCAACAACGTCCTGTTCCTGAGTGAATACTGACGAAAAGTATTGATTTAGTGTCTCTCCAATCTCCTCTGCCTCCACGTACAACTTCCCTCTACTATCCTTGACTGGACTGATACCTACCCTAGTCATCCTTTTATTCCTGACATACCTATAGAAAGCCTTTGGGTTTTCCCTAAGCCTACCAACCAAGGACTTTTCATGTCCCCTTCTCGCTGCTCTTAGCAAAGATGTGAAGATGGTAAAAGAGGGAGAGGTGTGGCATTGTTGGTCAAGGACAGTATTACAGTTGCAGAAAGGATGTTTGGGGACTCGTCAACTGAGGTAGTATGGGCTGAGATTAGAAACAGGAAAGGAAAGGTCACCCTGTTGGGAGTTTTGTATAGGCCTCGGAATAGTTCCAGAGATGTAGAGGAAAGGATAGCAAAGATGATTCTCGATAGGAGTGAGAGGGACAGGGTAGTTGTCATGGGGGACTTCAACATTCCAAATATTGACTGGGAACACGATAGTATGAGTACTATTGATGGGTCAGTTTTTGTCCAGTGTGTGCAGGAGGGCTTCCTGACACAGTATGTAGACAGACCTACAAGGGGCAAAGCCACATTAGATTTGGTACTGGGTAATGAGCCTGGCCAGGTGTTAGACTTGGAAGTAGGTGAGCACTTTGGTGATAGCGATCACAATTCTGTTATGTGTACTTTAGTGATAGAAAGGGATAGGTGTATACCACTGGGCAAGCATTACAGCTGGGGGAAAGGCAATTACGTTGCGATTAGGCAAGATTTAGGAAGCATAGGATGGGGAAGGAAACTGCAGGGGATGGGCACATTAGGAATGTGGAGCATATTCAAAGAAAAGCTCCTGTCTGTCCCAGATAAGTATGTACCTGTCAGGCAGGGAGGAAGCTGTAGAGCGCGGGAGCCATGGTTTACAAAGGAAGTGGAATCTCTTGTCAAGAGATAGGAACAGGCTTATGTTAGGATGAGACGTGAAGGCTCAGTTAGGGCACTTGAGGATTACAAGGTAGCCAGGAAAGACCTAAAGAGAGAGCTCAGAAGAGCCAGGAGGAGACATGAGAAGTTGTTGGCGGATAGGATCAGGGTAAACCCAAAGGCTTTCTATGGGTATTTAAGGAATAAAAGAATGACGAGAGTAAGATTAAGCCCAATCAAGGATAGTAGTGGGAAGTTGTGTGTGGAGTCAGAGGAGATAGGGGAAGCACTTAATGAATATTTTTTGACAGTGTTCACTCTAGAAAATGACAATGTTGTCGAGGAGAATACTGAGATACAGGCTACTAGACTAGGTGGGATTGAGGTTCACAAGGAAGAGGTATTAGAAATCCTGCAGAGTGTGAAAATAGCTAAGTCCCCTGGGCCAGATGGGATTTATCCTAGGGTCCTCTGGGAAGCCAGGGAGGAGATTGCCGAGCCTTTGGCATTGATCTTTATATCGTCATTGTCTACAGGAATAGTGCCAGAAGACTGGAGGATAGCAAATGTGGTTCCCCTGATCAATAAGGGGAGTAGAGACAACCCTGGTAATTATAGACCAGTGAGCCTTACTTCAGTTGTTGGTAAAGTGTTGGAAAAGGTTATAAGAGATAGGATTTATAATCATCTAGAAAAGAATAATTTGATTAGGGATAGTCAGCACGGTTTTGTGAAGGGTAGGTCATGCCTCACAAACCTTATTGAGTTCTTTGAGAAGGTGACCAAACAGGTAGATGAGTAAACCGGTTGATGTGGTGTATATGGATTTCAGCAAGGCGGGTGTTCGATAAAGTTCCCCACAGTAGGCTATTGTACAAAATGCGGAGGAATGGGATTGTGGGAAATATAGCAGTTTGGATCAGTAATTGGCTTGCTGAAAGAAGACAGAGGGTGGTGGTTTATAGGGTGGACAAGGAGAGCCTTTTTCCAAGTATGGTGTCGGCGAGCACGAGGGGACATAGCTTTAAATTGAGGGGCGATAGATATAGGACAGATGTCAGAGGTAGGTTCTTTACTCAGAGTAGTAAGGGTATGGAATGCTTTACCTGCAACGGTAGTAGATTCGCCAACTTTAAGTGCATTTAAGTCGTCATTGGACAAATATATGGACGCACATGGAATAGTGTAGGTTAGATGGGCTTCGAATTGGTATGACAGGTCAGCGCAACATCGAAGGCCGGAGGGCCTGTACTGTGCTATGTTCTATGTTCTCACTGGAGCAAATAAGGATGAGAGGTGATTTGATAGAGGTGTACAAGATGATGAGAGGCATTGATAGAGTGGATAGTCAGAGAGTTTTTCCCAGGGTGGAAATACCTAGCACAAAGGAGCATAATTTTAAGGTGATTGGAAGAAGATTTGGGGGAAATGTCAGCGGCAGGTTCTTTACACAGAGAGTGGTGCATGTGTGGAATGCACTGCCAGCAGTGGTAGTAGAGTCAGAGATATTAGGGACATTTATGCAACTCTTGGATAGGCACATGGATGATAGTAAAATGAAGGGTCTGTAGTTGACCTTAGAGTAGGATAAAATGTCAGCACAACATCAAGGGCTGAAAGGCCTGAACTGTGCTGTACTATTTTAGTTACTACTTCCTTCCTGTCCACTAACCTCCTCATTTGGTTCCCATCCCCTGCCACATTAGTTAAAACCCTCCCCAACACCATTAGCAAAAGCACCCCCAAGGACATTGGTTCCAGTCTGTCCCAGGTATAGACAAGCTAATGTGTAATAGTCCCACCTCCCCCAGAACCAGTCCCGATGTTCCAAAAATCGGAACCCGTCCCTCCTGCACCATCTCTCAAGCCACGTATTCATGTTGCCTATTCTATCATTCCTACTCTGACTAGCACGTGGCACTGGTAGCAATCCTGAGATTACAACTTCTGAGGTCCTGCTTTTTAACTTGGTTCCTAACTCCCTAAATTCTTCGTGGAGGACCTCATCCCATGTTTTACCTACATCATTGGTGCCTCTATGCACCACAACAACTGGCTGTTAATCCTCCCCCTTGAGAATTTTCTGCAGTTGTTTTGAGACATCCCTCCCCGTGCACCTGGGAGGCAACATACCATCTGGGAGTCTCGTTTTCGACCACAGTACCGCCTATCTACTCCCCTTACAACTGAATCCCTATGACTATAGCCCTTCCGCTCTTTTTCCAGCCCTTCTGTACAGCAGAGCAGCCACGGTGCCATAAACCTGATTACTGCTGCCTTCCCCTGGTGAGCCATCTACCCCAACAGTATCCAAAATGGTATACCTGTTTTGGAGGGAGATGACCAGAAGGGGACACCTACACTGCCTTCCTGCTCTTTCTCTACCTTTTGGTCAGCCAATCCTTTTCTCCCTCAGCAATTCTAATCTGCGGTGTGACCAATTCATGAAACATTGGTGACAACGGCACGGTGGCTCAGTGGTTAGCACTGCTGCCTCACAAGGCCAGGGACTCAGGTTTGATTCCAGCCTCGGGTGACCGTCAGTGAGGAGCTTGTACATTCTTCCCGTGTCTGCGTGGGTTTCCTCCCACAGTCCAAAGATGTGCAGGTTAGGTCAATTGGCCATGCTAAATTGCCCCATAGGGATGTGTAGATTAGGTGCATTAGTCAGGGGTAAATGTACAATAATAGGGTAGGGGAATGCGTCTAGGTGGGTGACTCTTTGGAGGGTCAGTGCGGAGTTGTTGGGCCAAACGGTCTGTTTCCACACTGAAGGGAATCTAATTCTACACTTACTGATATTGTATCTCCTGAGCACGCTGTGTCTGACAAGACTCCAGAGACAACTATGCCAGAACATCAGAATGAGAAACCCATGGGACATTCTATACTTTATCCTTTCATTCTTTCAAGAATAATCTGGTCAGCAAGGTTTGTTTCAACTGACTCTCAGGGTGAAAATGTGAGTGTCAATGTGAAGGTGGTAGGTGTGAGAATGAATAAATGTGAAGGTGTCAGTGAGGGTGCATAAATGTGATTGAGAGTGTGTAGGTGTGAAAGTGTCAGTGTGAGTGAGGATGTATGAATCATAGAGTCATTGAGGTCTACAGCATGGAAATAGGCCCTTTGGCCCAACCTGCCCAGTTTCTACAATAAACTAGTCCTATTTGCTCCTGTTTGGTCCCTATTCCTCCATGCCTATCCATCCACGTACCTGTCTGAATGTTTCTTAAATAACAACATTGTACTCACCACCTCAGGCAACCCGTACCAGGCACTCACCACCCTCTGTGTGAAAAAAATGCCCTCTTGGATCTCTCCCCTCTCATCTTAAACCTATGCCCTCTAGTTTTAGACTCCCCTACCCTGGGGAAAGCTATTCACTATCCGCCTTATCTATGCTTCTCATGATTTTGTAAACCTCTGTAAGGTCACCCCCAGTCTTGTACACTTCATGGAAAAAAGCTCCAGCCTGTCCAACCTCTCCTTATAACGCTAATCTTCCAATTCAGGTAGCATCCTCGTCAATCTTTTCTGCTTCTTTATAGTTTAATATTACCCTATTGATAGTAGGGTGACTAGAATTGCATGCAGTACCCCAAAGGCGACCTTACCAATATCTTGTACAGCTGTGACAAAATGCCCCAACTCCTGTACTCAATGCTCTGACTGATGAAAGCAAGCATGCCAAAAGCCTTCTTCACCACCCTGTCTACCTGTGACTCCACTTTCAAGGAGCTATGAACCTGTACCCTAGATCTCTTTTTTCTACAACACTTCCCATGGCCCTTTCATTGACTGTCTAAGTCCTATCCTGGTTTAACCGACCAAAATGCGACACCTTGCATGTATCTAAATTAAACTCTATCTGCCATTCCTCAGCCCACTGGTCCAGTTGATCAAGATCTCGTCGTATTTCCAGGTAACCTTCTTCACTGTCGACTATACCACCAACCTTGGTGTCATCTGCAAACTTTATAACCATACCTCCTAAATTCTCATCCAAGTCACTTATATAAATAATAAATAATAGTGGACGTGCAAAGGTTTAGGGAGAGATTGTGTAAGTACGAAGGTATGAGTGAGATTGCATTAGCCTGAAGCTGTGAGTGTGTGTGAGTGTGAAGGTGTGAGTGAGTGTGTCAGTGTGAGTGTGAATATGTGAGTGAGCATGAGTGTGAAGGTGTGAGTATGTGAGTGTGTATGTACGGATGTGTGAGTGTGTGGGTGTGAAGGTGTGTGAGTGTGTTGAGGTACAGAGGGGGGTGGTCACTCACTCTCTGGAACGCGCACCAGCTTTGGCAGTGGGATGGTGGGACTGTTGTCATTCAGGTCGAGGACAATGACGGTGAGTGTAGCACTGCCCATGAGCCGTGGTGACCCTCGGTCTGTAGCTGATACAATCAACCTGAAATTACAAGGAGAGAAAACATTCGTAAACCATCAAAAACATTCAGTAAACATCAAACCCCCATAACGACATATCATCAGGAATGTGACGAGCAGACAGTCTTGGGTTGGTCAATGTGGGTGTGGCCAGTGTGGGTGCGGCCAGTGTGGGTGCGGCCAGTGTGGGTGCAGCCAGTGTGGGTGCGGTCAGTGTGGATGCGGTCAGTGTGGATGTGGTCAGTGTGGGTGTGGTCAGTGTGGGTGCGGTCAGTGTGGGGGCGGTCAGTGAATGTGTGGTCAGTGTGGGTGCAGTGTGTGGATGTGGTCAGTGTGGGTGTGGTTAGTGAGGGTAATGTCAGTGTGGGTGTGGTCAGTGTGGGTGCGGTCAGTGTGGGTGCAGTCAGTGTGGGTGTGGTCAGTGTGGGTGCGGTCAGTGTGGGTACGGTCAGTGTGGGTGCGGTCCGTGTGGGTGCGGTCAGTGTGGGTGTGGTCAGTGTGGGTGCAGTCAGTGAATGTGTGGTCAGTGTGGGTGCAGTGTGTGGATGTGGTCAGTGTGGGTGTGGTCAGTGCAGGTATGGTCAGTACTTACTGAGTCTGTGGCCAGACCTCTCGGTCCATGATAGCAGCTGTGCTGATGTGGCCAGTCACGGGATTGATGTGGAAGAGGTCACTCTGGGCTGAAGCTGCGATTGTGTAAGAGACTTCCCCATTCTGGCCCTGGTCCAAATCATTTGCCAAAACCTGAGAGGCACAAATCACCAGGTGAGAGCAGTCAGTGTCTGGACACATCCCGGAGAGAGAGAGTGGGAAACGGGCTGCAGGATCTGTAACAGATACCTCCCTGCTGTAGAGAGTTACCTGTGCCTGTGCCTGGGCTGTACCTGTGCCTGGGCTGTGCCTGTGCCTGTGCCTGGGCTGTGCCTGTGCCTGTGCCTGGGCTGTGCCTGTGCCTGTGCCTGGGCTGTGCCTGTGCCTGTGCCTGTGCCTGTGCCTGTGCCTGGGCTGTGCCTGTGCCTGTGCCTGGGCTGTGCCTGTGCCTGTGCCTGTGCCTGGGCTGTGCCTGTGCCTGTGCCTGGGCTGTGCCTGTGCCTGGGCTGTGCCTGTGCCTGTGCCTGTGCCTGGGCTGTGCCTGTGCCTGTGCCTGGGCTGTGCCTGTGCCTGTGCCTGGGCTGTGCCTGTGCCTGGGCTGTGCCTGTGCCTGTGCCTGGGCTGTGCCTGTGCCTGTGCCTGTGCCTGGGCTGTGCCTGTGCCTGGGCTGTGCCTGGGCTGTGCCTGTGCCTGTGCCTGGGCTGTGCCTGTGCCTGGGCTGTGCCTGTGCCTGGGCTGTGCCTGTGCCTGGGCTGTGCCTGTGCCTGGGCTGTGCCTGTGCCTGTGCCTGGGCTGTGCCTGTGCCTGTGCCTGGGCTGTGCCTGTGCCTGGGCTGTGCCTGTGCCTGTGCCTGGGCTGTGCCTGTGCCTGGGCTGTGCCTGTGCCTGGGCTGTGCCTGTGCCTGTGCCTGTGCCTGTGCCTGGGCTGTGCCTGTGCCTGGGCTGTGCCTTACCTGGGTGATGGGAGTGCTGTAGCCACGGGCCTCCCAGATGAAAGTGACATAGTTCTGCAGCTGGAACTGTGGCAGGTTATCATTGACATCATGGAGACTGAGAGTGACGGCCGTGAACACAAAGGAGGACGTAGACTCCGCTTTAACCACAAGTCGCATTTTTGGTGTTTGTTCATAGTCAAGTGCTGAGGGGCTCTTCACTGTGATGTCTCCTAGCAACAGCACAGAGACCGGTTACTGTTTGAGTACATCACCCAAACATACAAACCATTTCATCAGATACACCATCAGCAATTCATATAACCCATCACACTAAACACCCCGCAAACTGATTGACATTAATATTTCAAACGAGAGCAAGCAGGTACACAGCAAGATCCCATAAAACGGACTGAAATGAAAGGAAATCCCCTTAGAGACAGGCAAATAAGTAAGAGATTCTGCTCAAAATTCCAGACGTAACAGGGACAACACTCTGCAACAGAGTCTTATCAAATATTCAATCCCTTAGCACTGACTCTCTGACTGTGCGGCAATCCCCCATCACTGACCATCCGACAGTGTGGCACTCCCTCAGCACTGACCATCCGACAGTGTGGCACTCCCTCAGCACTGACCCTCCAACAGTGCGGCACTCCCTCAGCACTGACCCTCTGACAACGCGGCACTCCCTCAGCACTGACCCTCCGACAGTGCAGCACTCCCTCAGTACTGACCCTCTGACAGTGTGGCACTCCCTCAGCACTGACCATCCGACAGTGCGGCACTCCCTCAGCACTGACCCTCTGACAGTGCGGCACTCCCTCAGCACTGACCCTCTGACAGTGCGGCACTCCCTCAGCACTGACCCTCTGAGAGTGTGGCACTCCCTCAGCACTGACCCTCCGACAGTGTGGCACTCCTTCAGCACTGACACCCTGACAGTGCGGCAGTCCCTCAGCACTGACCCTCCGACAGTGCGGCACTCCCTCAGCACTGACTGTCTGACAGTGCGGCACCCCCTCAGCACTGACCCTCTGACAGTGCGGCACTCCCTCAGTACTGACCCTCTGACAGTGCGGCACCCCCTCAGCACTGACCCTCTGACAGTGCGGCATTCCCTCAGCACTGACCCTCTGACAGTGTGGCACCCCCTCAGCACTGACCCTCTGACAGTGCGGCACTCCCTCAGTACTGACCCTCTGACAGTGCGGCACTCCCTCAGTACTGACCCTCTGACAGTGCGGCACTCCCTCAGCACTGACCCTCTGACAGTGCGGCACTCCCTCAGCACTGACCCTCCGACAGTGCGGCACTGCCTCAGCACTGACCCTCTGACAGTGCGGCACTGCCTCAGCACTGACCCTCCGACAGTGCAGCATTGCCTCAGCACTGACCCTCCGACAGTGCCCACTCCCTCAGCACTGATCCTCCGACAGTGCCCACTCCCTCAGCACTGATCCTCTGACAGTGCAGCAGTCCCTCAGCACTGACCCTCTGACAGTGCCCACTCCCTCAGCACTGATCCTCTGACAGTGCCCACTCCCTCAGCACTGACCCTCTGACAGTACGGCACTCCCTCAGCACTGACCCTCTGACAGTACGGCACTCCCTCAGCACTGACCCTCCGACAGTGCAGCACTCCCTCAGCACTGACCGTCTGACAGTGCGGCACTCCCTCAGAACTGACCGTCTGACAGTGCAGCACTCCCTCAGCACTGACCCTCCGACAGTGCTGCATCTTTTTTATCGTCTTAAAAACAGTAAATTGTTTTTGTAATCTCTCTCCCTCTTGCTTTTCTGTTCTGCCTGTTTGTTAGTGAATAACAGCGAACCATATTTCCAGCCTGGCTCTGTTATGGAGTGTTTACTATCTCAGTCTGTCTGTAGTCACTCGCCAAACCTCAGAGCTGAGAGACCGTGCTCCATGGAAAGACTTCCATCTTTGAGCTGTGAATCACTGCTCCCTCATTGGATTGTGCTGGCACGGAAAGTGTGAGGCAGCTTTCCCTGATCAAAGTGGGTTATGGGATCCTGACGGGCCTGATTCACTGTCAGCTTCAAACCCCATTCTCTCAAAGTAGCACATGGAAACAGACTTAACATTGCTCAGAGAGAGGAGACTCACACACACACAGATACACACACACACACACACACACGCACACAGATATACACACACACACACGCACACAGATATACACACACACACAATCAGACACACACTCACTCACAGATACACACATGCACAGATACAGACACACACACTCACACACACACATTGATACACACACACACAGCCAGACACACATACACAGACATACACACACCCACACACACAGATACACACACACACTCACATACTCACAGATACACATACAGTCAGACTCACACATTCACTCACAGATACAGACACACACACACTCACATTGATACACACACACACACATAGTCAGACACACACACACACAGTCAAGACACACACACACTCACACACACAGATGCACACACACACACACACACACAGACACACACTCAGATACATACACACATACAGATACACACTCAGACACACATACCCACCCACACACATACAGACACACACTCAGACACACCCACCCACACACACCCACACTCACACACACACAGTCAGACACACATACTCACACACACAGATACACACACACAGTCACACACACAGGCACACACACATACACACACACAATCACACACACAGATACACACACAGTCAGACACACACACTCACAGATACACACACACACTCAGATACACACACAGACTCACGCACTCACTCACAGATACACACACAGTCAGACTCACACTCTCACACTCACAGATACACACACGCACAGGTACAGGCACACACACACACTCAGAGATACACACATATTTATACTCACACATACACACAAAAACATACACACACACAAATACACACACACACTCACAGATATACACACACAGTCAGACACACACACACAGATATACACACACACACTCACAGATACACACAGTCAGACTCACACACTCTCACAGATACACACACAGATATACACAGTCAGACTCACACATATACTTGCAGATACACACACACAGTCAGACTCACACACACAGTCAGACTCACACACACATAGACCCACACACACACTCACACATACACAGATACACATACACACTCACAGACACACACACTCGCAGATACACACACAGTCAGACTCACACACACACTCACAGATACACACACTCACAGATACACACACACAGATACACACACAGTCAGACTCACACACACAGTCAGACTCACACACACACACTTACAGATACACACACACATAACCATGCGCACAGACTCTGATAGACACACACACACTCAATCACAAATACACATTTACACACACACTCATCCAACTCCTGCTCATCTGCAAATTACATATAAACCACTGCCTGAAAAAGCAGCTCTGTAAACAACACACACATTGAGTCAGTAATGTGCTTTTTAAAAAATGTAGCAATCCTGCAGCAATCCTTGATTATTTTTCATTTCAGTCCAAAATCAAATGTACAGAAAAATAAAGAGATACAGTCGATACATTCTTGTGTAGTGATTAGTTTCCTGGCAAGATCAACATTTATTCACTCAAATATAAACATTATACTGATACAGAAACTGAGGCTGCAGGATCACTGGAGGGTGACTAAGGGGATTAGAGCCAGAGATTGCAGCAATAACTGGTGAGTGAAGCAGAAGATGTGGGTTTGTTTGCATCAACCTTTACAGAAGCTATAAATAATTCAGACAGTATTAGAGGAGTGAGAGGGTCAGAAAGGACCAATCACAAAAGGGATTCAGTGGGGTGGAGCTGAGAAACATCAACAGGCAGTAAGTATTGCTGAGAGTATTTGTCAAACATCTAACATGGGGTAATTAAGTTAAAATTCACACAGCACCAGGTTATAGGTATATTTGGAAGCACTAGCTTTCAGAGTGCTACTCCTTCATCAGGTGATTGTGGAGTATAAGATCGTAAGACACAGAATTTACAACAAAAGTTTAAAGTGTGATGTAACTGAAATTACATATTGAAAAAGACCTGGATTGTTTATTCAGTCTCTCATCGTTTAGAATGGGCATGTTGGTTACAGTTCTTTCATATGTAAATTCCAGAACTTTCTAAAAGTTACATTCTCAAATGAACTTTAACAATAGGTGCCACGTTGGCCAAGATAATGCACTGAAGGTGTGAGGTACCCTGTGTGAGGCTGTCTGTGCCACAATGGTCAGACTGATTCTAATCTAAAACAGGGATTTACAGAATCTTACATGGATTCATTCAGTTTTTGAGCAAAATAAAATGCAATTCTGCAAGTATAAATTCACCCACAAACTTAAATGTGTATGTGTGCATGTGGATGTGTGTGTGGTGGGAGTAATGAATGTCTGTGAGTGTGTGTATGTGTATGTGCGCTTCCGTGTGTGTGTGCGTTTGTGTGTGTGTAGGAGTGTCTGTGTGTGTGTGAGAGTGTGTGTGTGTGTGTAGGAGTGTCTGTGTGTGTGTATAGTGCAATGGTGGTCACCTGTAATGTGACATGAACCCAAGGTCCTGGTTGAGGCCCTCCCTATGGGTACCGAACTTAGCTATCAGCCTCTGCGTGGCCACTTTCCTCTGCTGCCTGTCCCGAAGTCCACCTTGGAGGATGGTCACCCGAAGGTCAAAGGCTGAATGTCCTGGACCACTGAAATGTTCTTCAACTGGGAGGGAACCCTCCTGTCTGTTGATTGTTGTGCGGTGCCCATTCATCCGTTGTCATAATTTCTCGCCAATGTACCATGTCTCAGGGCATCCTTGCCTGTAGCGTATGAGATAGACAATGTTGGCCAAGTCACATGAGTACCTGCCATGTACATGGTGGGTAGTGTCCCACGTGTAATGGTGGTATCAGTGTAGACACTCTGACACGCCTTGTAGTAGTTGCCACAGATGGGTTGTGCGCTGTTGTGGTTAATGTTGTCCTGAACGCTGGGCAGTTTGCTACGAACAATGATCTGTTTGAGGTTTGGCGGTTGTTTAAAGGCAAGCATTGGAGGCATGGGGAAGGTCTTGGCGAGGTGCTCATCCTCATTGACAATGTGTTGCAGGCTGCGAAGAACATGACATAGTTTCTCAGGTCCTGGGAAGTGCTGGAAAATGAAGGGTACCCTGTCGGTTGTAGCTCATCTCTGTCTCCTGAGGAGGTTATTATGGTTCCTCGTTGTGGCACGTTGGAACTGCTGATTGGTGAGTTGAGCATCGTATCCTGTTCTTATGAGGGCATCTTTCAGTACTTCCAAGTGCACTACAATCACCTGAACAAGGAGCAGCGCTCCGAAAGCTAGTGCTTCCAAATAAACCTATTGGGCTATAACTTGGTGTTGTGTGATTTTTAACTTTGTCCACCCCAGTCCAACACCAGCTCCTCCAAATCGTGGTAAGGTAACGTATGGGACAAATCAGGAGATGAATCATGCATGTTTTAACGAGCTCTTTTATAAGAGTCAGTAGCAAAGCCAGCATTTATTGCCTGTTTCTAATTGTCCTCAAACTGAGTGGCTTGCTCAACCATTTCAGAGGGCAGTTAAGAGCCACCCACATTGCTGTGGGTCTGGAGAAACTCAGCAAGTCTGGCAACATTGGAGAGAGGAACAGAGTTAATATTTCAAGTCCAATGATCATCTTCAGAACTGGTTGTATCAAACTCGAAATATTCTGCCTTCTCTCCACTGATGCTGCCAGAACTAAAATGTTTCTCCAGTATTCTCTATGTTTATGTGTTTCAGTCTCAGTGCTCTCTGGTGGGTCTGGTGTCATGTATAGGTCAGACCAGGTAAGGAAGTCAGATTTCCCTCCCTAAAGGGAAAACCAGATGAATTTTTATGTCGATTTATGGTGGTTTCATGGTCATAGAGTCAGAGATATACAACACGGAAACAGACCCTTCCATGCCGACCAGATATCCTAAGTTAATCTAGTCCCATTTGACAGAATTTGGCCCATATCCCTCCAAACCCTTCCTATTCATGAAACCATCCAGATGCCTTTTAAATGTTGCAATTGTACCAGCCTCCACCACTTCCTCTGGCAGCTCATTCCATACACGTACCACCCTCTGCGTGAAAAGTTGCCCCTTAGGTTTCTTTTATATCTTTCCCCTCTCACCCTAAACCTATGCCCTCTAGTTCTGGACTCCCCCCACCCCAGGTAAAATACTTTGTCTTTTTTTTAGATTAGATTAGATTACTTACAGTGTGGAAACAGGCCCTTTGGCCCAACAAGTCCACACCGACCCGCCGAAGCGCAACCCACCCATACCCCTACATTTACCCCTTACCTAACACTACGGGCAATTTAGCATGGCCAATTCACCTGACCTGCATATCTTTGGACTGTGGGAGGAAACCGGAGCACCCGGAGGAAACCCACGCAGACACTGGGAGAACGTGCAAACTCCACACAGTTAGTCACCTGAGGCGGGAATTGAACCCGGATCTCTAGTGCTGTGAGGCAGCAGTGCTAACCACTGTGCCACCATGCCACCCATCCATGCCCCTCATGATTTTATAAAGCTCTATAAGGTCACCCCTCAGTCTCCGACACTCCAGGGAAAACAGCCTGAGCCTATTCAACCACTCCCTCTAGCTCAAATCCTCCAACCCTGGTAACAGCTTTGTAAATCTGTTCTGAGCCATTCAATATCAATGGGAACAGTTTTCAATTCCAGATTGCTAAATGGAATATAATTTCCACCAGGTGCTGTAGTGGGATTTGAATGCATGACCTCAGAGCATAAACCTCATGGTTGACTTTAATCTACAGAGAAACTGAGTGAATCTAACCGATGCTAATGCTATGGGGCATGAATTCAAGGAATTGGTACAAGATTGATTTCTGGAATAGTATTTTGAAGAGCTAATGCAGGATTGGGGTATCTTGGATTTGGTCAAAAGCTGTTTTCAGAAAAGGTGACCATAACAGGATAGAATAAACCGGAGATTTGAATGTGACACAGTTCATTTTGAAATCAGGGCAAAATAAACTATGACGGTATGAGAGGCAAGGGTGGGTTAGGAAAATCCACAAAAATTGGACAGTAGAAAAGCAATAGTAGGTATTTAAAGGAAGACTAAAAGGTCTACAATAGATAAATATTCATCTAAGGTACAAGCATCCAATGGGAAAGGTGATTCAGCCAAGGGTAATAATCGTCAGGAATCCTGATGAAGGGCTCCGGCCCAAAACGTCGATTCTCCTGCTCCTCAGATGCTGCCTGACCGGCTGTGCTTTTCCAGCAAAGCAGTCTCGGTTCGACAGCATGGAGACAGGCCCTTCGACCTGAACGTCCACCCACGCTAACCCCATTTCCCTGCATCTGGCCCAGGTCCTTCACATTCTTTCCTATCCAGGTATTTGACCAAATGCCTTTTAAATGTTGTTAATGTACCCGCCTCAACCACTTCCACTGGCAGCTCATTCCATTTGTGTACCACCCTCTGTTTAAAAAAGTTGCCCCTCAGGTTCCCTTTTATTCTTTCCCCTCTAACCTTAAACTGATACACTCTAGTCCTCGATTCCCCAACCCTGGGAAAAAAAATTAAGTGCATTCACCCTATCTGTGCCTCTCATGATCTTGTACACTTCTATAAGATCGCCCCCTCAGTCTCCGCGCTCTAAAGAAAAATCGTCCTCGCTTGTCCAACCTCTCCCTATAACTCAGACCATTGAGTCCTGGTAACATCCTTGTAAATTTCTTCTGCACTCTTTCCAGTTTAATAACATCCTTCCTATAGCAAGGTGACCAAAACTGAACACAATACTCTAACTGCAGCTTCACCAGTGTCATGTACAACTGCAACATAACTTCCCAACTTCTACACTCAATGCCTTGACTGATGAAAGCCAGTGTGCCTGTCTACCTGTGACTCCACTTTCAGAGAACAGTGCACCTGAACTCCAAGGTCCCTCTGTTCCACTACACTCCTTAAGGCCCCCCCATTCACCGTGAAACTCTTGCCTTGATTTGATTTTCCAAAATGCAAGACCTCACACATCTCCATTTGCCATTGCTTGGCCCACTTCCTCAGCCAATCAAGGTCCTGCTGCAACTTCTGATAACTTCCCTCATTGTCCACGATACCTCCTATTTTAGAGTAATCTGCAAACTTACTAATCATAGTCAACACGCTGTGGCACTGGAAAGGCACAGCAGGTTAGACAGCATCAGAGGATGAGGAGAATCAATACTGCAGACATAAGCCCTTGATCAGGAATGTGAAGGGGAAGGTGGCTGAGAGATAAATAAGGGGTTGGAGGGAAGGTAGTTGGAAAGGCAATAAGTGAATGCAGGAGCAAAATATATTTTCGTCCCCACCCTGATCTGCATTCCTCAGAGACTATTCCCACCGTGACTGCCTCAGTAGGTCTACACCTCACACCAACCCACCCTCCACACCTGGCACCCTCCCTTGCTGCCGCACAAGGTGTAAAACCTGCTCCCACATCACCTGCCTCACCTTCCCCCTCACCCTCTCACCTCCCCCCACCTCCCACTCTCCTCCCTCACCTCCTCCTCACCTCCCCCTCACTCCCCTCCCTCACCTCCGCCCTCACTCCCCTCATCTGTCACCCCCCTCACCTCCGCCCCACCCCCCCCACCCCCTTACTCCCCCTCACTCACCTCCCCCTCACCCCCTTCACCTCCCTCCCTCACCTCCCCCTCACTCCCCCTCACCTCCCCTCCATCCCCTCACTCCCCCTCACTCACCTCCCCCTCACCCCTTCACCTCCCTCCCGTCACCTTCCCCCTCACCCCCCTCCCGTCACCTTCCCCCTCACCCCCTCCCGTCACCTTCCCCCTCACCCCCCTACCGTCACCTCCCCCTCACCCCCCTCCCATCACCTCCCCCTCACCTCACCCCTCGTCCCCCCCATCCCACACATCCCCCCTCACCCCCCTCCCTCACCTCCGTCCAAGTCCCCAAAGGAACTTTTCACATCGAGCAGAGATTCTCCTGCACATTCACCCCCTTCATCCGCTGTGGCCTTTGGTAATTATAGACCAGTGAGCCAGACTTTGGTTGTGGGAAAAGTGTTATAAGAGATAAGATTTATCATCATCTGGAAAGGAATAAGTTGATTAGAGACAGTCAACATGGTTTTGTGAAGGGTAGGTCGTGCCTCACAAACCTTATTGAGTTCTTTGAGAAGGTGACCAAACAGGTGGATGAAGATAAAGTTGCTGTGGTGTATAAGGATTTCAGTAAGGCGTTTGATAAGGTTCCCCGTGGTAGGCTATTGCACAAAATACGGAGTCATGGGATTGAGGGGGATTTAATGGTTTAGATCAGAAATTAGCCAGCTGAAAGAAGAGAGAGGGGTGGTTGATGGGAAATGTTCATCCTGGAACTCAGTTACTATTGGTGTACTGCAAGGATCTGTTTTGGGGCCACTGCTGTTTGTTATTTTTATAAATGACCTGGATGTGGGCATAGAGGATGGGTTAGTAAATTTACGGATGACACTAAGGTTGGTGGAGTTGTGGACAGAGTGGAAGGATGTTGTAGGTTACAGAGGGACATAGATAAGCTGCAGAGCTGGGCTGAGAGGTGACAAATGGAGTTTAATGCGGAAAAGTATGAGGTGATTCACTTTGGAAGGAGCAACAGGAATGCAGAGTAGTGGGGTAATGGTAAGATTCTTGGTAGTGTGGATGAGCAGAGAGATCGCGGTGTCCATGTACATAGATCCCTGAAAGTTGTCACCCAGGTTGACAGGGTTGTTAAGAAGGCATACAGTGTGTTAGTTTTTATTGGTAGAGGGATTGAGTTCTGGAACCATGAGGTTATACTGCAGCTGTACAAAACTCTGGTGCGGCCACACTTGGAGTATTGTGTACAGTTCTGGTCACCGCATTATAGGAAGGATGTGGAAGCTTTGGAAAGGGTGCAGAGGAGATTTACTGGGATGTTGTCTGGTATGGAGGGAAGATCTTATGAGGAAAGGCTGAGGGACTTGAGACTTCATTAGAGAGAAGAAGGTTGAGACGTGACTTAATTGAGACATATAAGATGATCAGAGGGTTAGATAGGGTGGACAAGGAGAGTCTTTTCCCTCAGATGGTGATGGTTAGTACGAGGGGACATAGCTTTAAATTGAGGGGTGATAGATATAGAACAGATGTCAGCAGTAATTTCTTTACTTAGAGAGTAGTAGGGGCATGGAATGCACTGACTGCAACAGTAGTAGACTCGCCAACTTTAAGGGCATTTTATTGGTCATTGGATAAACATATGGATGAGAATGGGATAGTGTAGGTTCGGTGGGCTTCAGATTGATTTCACAGGTTGGCACAACATCGAGGGCCAAGGGGCTGTTCTGTGCTATAATGTTCTATGTTCTCTTGATGTGGTCTCCTCTACATCAGAGAGACCAAGCGCCAACTCACAGAATGTTTCAGGGAACATCTCTGGTCCACATGCACCAAACAACCCCACCGCCCTATGGCCAAACATTTAACTGCCAAATCAAAGCCACCCGCCGACTGGAGGAACAACGTTTCATCTTCTGCCTTGGGACACGACAACCACACAGCATCAACGTCAATTTCACCTGTTTCCAAATCTCCCCTCCCCCCACCTCATCCCAGATCCAACCCTCCTACTCGGCACCACCGTCTTGAACTGTCCTACCAGTCCATCTTCCTTTCCACCTATCTGCTCCACCTTCACCACCAACCTATTACAATCACCTCCTACCTGCATGCACCTATCACTATCCCACCTACCTCCTCCTAGCCCTACACTCAACCCTCTATTTATCTCTCAGCTCCTTTCCTCTTCCTCATTCCTGATGGAAGGCTTTGGCCTGAAATGTTGACTCTCCTGCTCCTCGGATGCTGCCGGACTTGATTTTCCAACACTTCTTTCTCGACTCTGATCTCCAGCATCTGCAGTCCTCACTTTCTCCAAACTTACTAACTATGCCTTGTACATTCTTATCCAAATCATTGATACAGATAACAAACAGAGATGGGCCCAGCACCGACTCCTTAGGCACTCCACTGGTCACAGGCCTCCATTCCACTATTACCCTCTGCTTCCCACCATCAAGCCAATTGTGTATCCAGTTTGCTAGCTCCCCCTGGATTCCATGCAATCTAACCCTCCAGAGCAGCTTATCATGTCAAAGGCCTTACTGAAATCCATATAGACTATGTCTACCGCCCTGCCCTCGTCAACCTTCCTGGTCACCTCATCAAAGAACTCAAACAAATTTGTGAGGCATGATCATGGGTGGTGTTCCCATATTTGTTTTCTGGAGTTTTGAAGAATGAGAGGTGATCTCTTGAAACCTACAAAATTCTTCAAGGGTGTGACAGGATGTTTGTAGTTGGGATGTTCTCTTGGCCGGTTAGTCCAGTATCAGGGGACATAATGTCAGGGTAAGGGGCAGGCTATATAAGACTGAATTGATGAGCAATGTTTTCACTCAAGAGAGCAGTGAATGTTTGGAATTCCCTTTTTCAGAGGCTGTGGAAGCTCAGTCATTGAGAAGATTCAAGACAAAGATTGATAGGTTTCTCATCAGTGATGCATCAATGGAGAGGGCGATAATGCAGGAAAATGGCATTGAGGTAGATGATCAGTCAGGATCTGGGCTGGCATTGCAATCTTGGGAGGCTGAATGGCCTCCTCCTGTAACTATGAGCATAAAATGTTAGATACGGGAGTGAAAAATCTCAAGCTGTTTAGCATATCTTACAATGGATAAATTCTAAGGCCCCGATGAAGTATATCTTAGATGTTCAGCGAAACTAAGGAAGAAATAGCTTTAAGTCTTAGCCTCATATAAAGTCAAAACACTGAGGAGGCTAGAAATCTGAAATCAAAACAGAGAGTGATAGAGAAACTTGGCAACTCTGGCAACATTGTAGAGAGAAACAAAGATAATGTTTCACGTTCAGAGACCATCATCAGAACAGGTTGTACCAAACTTAGAACAGTGACTCTGCTTTCTCTTCACAGATGCTGTCAGCAGTGTTGAGTTTCCCCAGTATTCCCTGTGTTTATTTGATTTAGTCTCAGTCCTCTCTGTGGGCAGGAGTGTTACTGATGGATGATGGACATTGTGTTCTGTGGTCAGAGAGAATTTGAAAATTGTTCAAAGACACATTTTGTTAAAGCTTTTTATCCCGCTCTCATCAGGACAATTTGCAAGAAATACTAATTACCAGTGAACCTTCTCAATGACTGAGCTTCCACAGCCTCTGAGAAAAGAATTCCAGAGATTCAATGCCCCCTTGAGTGAAGACATTGCTCATCAATTCAGTCTTAAATATTCTGCATTAGTGGTGCTGGAAGAGCACAGCAGTTCAGGCAGCATCCAACGAGCAGCGAAATCGACGTTTCGGACAAAAGCCCTTCATCAGGAATAAAGGCAGTGAGCCTGAAGCGTGGAGAGATAAGCTAGAGGAGGGTGGGGGTGGGGAGAGAGTAGCATAGAGTACAATGGGTGAGTGGGGGAGGAGATGAAGGTGATAGGTCAGGGAGGAGAGGGTGGAGTGGATAAGTGGAAAAGGAGATAGGCAGGTAGGACAAGTCCGGACAAGTCAAGGAGAAAGTGCTGACCTTCCTCAGTGCATGCCCCAGCTCAGCACTCATATCCCAGTGAAAATAACCTCTGGAAACAGAGATCAGCATGTTTCTGACATCACTGGGCATGGGGATAGGATTGAAGGACAGTGAGAGGGGAAGGATTCACTTCCCTTTGTCTGGAAGTCAATAACCAGGGACATTAATTTAAATCAATTGGTTGACGCATGGAAGAGGGTGATGGCTGGAACTCACTAATTTGAAGGCTGAGAGGGGGAAAAGTCTCATCACATTGAAGACACACAGACTTGGTATCCCATAAGGTTGTAGACCAAGAAATGGGATATGGTATTGAAATGGGTAGCTCTTTCACATCTAGTAAGGACAGAATAGGCTGAAGGGCCTACTCTGAGCCATAAATGCTTCTGCAGTTTAATGATGAGTTCAGTAACCTACCCGTGAACATTGGCAGTGTTACTGTTAATTCCTGGTCTCTCAATTTATGTTTCTGTATAAGTTTTGAAACTGTGTTTTTGGGACCTAAGCATCACTGGTTAGACCAGTATTAATGCCCATCCCTCAATGTCCTTGAACTCAGCAACTTGCTCTGGATTTCAAAGGGCTGCTCTGAGCGAGCCATTGCAGTAGAGCTACCCATGGGCCTGACCAGGTAAAGTTGGCAGGTTTCCTTCCCTAAATGGCATTAGTGAACCAGATGGGTTTTTACAACAATCAACAATAGTTCCTTCGTCACCATCACTGTGGTTAGCTTTCAATTCTAGATGTTATGAATTGAATTTTAATTGCTATGAAATGAGTTGAATCCATGTCCCATGTGTGAGTGTGCACAAAGATACAAACATTGTGTGTGAGCAGGCACGTCAGTGTGCACATCCCT
Source organism: Chiloscyllium punctatum (assembly GCF_047496795.1). NCBI lineage: Eukaryota > Metazoa > Chordata > Chondrichthyes > Orectolobiformes > Hemiscylliidae > Chiloscyllium > Chiloscyllium punctatum. The sequence goes on from NC_092747.1 coordinate 413,023, forward strand.
CTGATTGGATTATACTATATTGGCCCCCAATAACCACCGAGACATTGAGGAACAAATATGTTAGCAGGTTATGGAAAGATGCAAATATAACAGGATTGTCATAGTGAGTGACTTTAATTTCCCCAATATTGACTGGGATTCCCTTACAGCAAGAGGCTTAGAGGAGGCAGAATTTGTTAGATGTATCCAAGAGGGTTTCTTGAAAGAGTATGTGGATAGTCCAACTAAAGGAGGAGCCATACTGGACCATGAGCTTGGTCGGGTGACTGACCTTTCAGTGGGAAAGCATTTTGGAAACAGTGATCACAACTCCTTAAGTTTTAAGATAGCTTTGAATAAGGATAGGTCAGGACCTTGTGCGAAGGTACTATTTTGCCGAGAGGTGCGAGGGAGGAGCAAAGGACTTCTGGAGAGTTTTTATGTGGGTGGGATCTTGCAGAATGTGGCAGGTGAGAGACACGACACATGTCTCTGCCAACTACATCAGTGGGAAGTGCACCCAACTCCAGCTCCTCAAAAACCGAGTTAGGGAACTGGAGCTGGAGCTGGATGAACTATGGATCATCTCGGATGCTGAGGGGGAAATTGAGAGGATGTACAGGGAGGTGGTCACTCCTCAGACACAGTATAAGGACAGCTGGGTTACAGTCGGGGTAGGAAAGGGAACTGACAGTCAGAGCAGGGATCCCCTGTGGCCATTCCCCTCACCAATAAGTATACCGTTTTGAATACTGCTGGTGGGGACAGCCTACCTGGGGAAAGCCATAGTTGTCAGGTCTCTGGCACTGAGCCTGGCACTTTGGCTCAGAACATAAGGGGGGAGAATAGAAAAGTGCTAGTGGTAGGGGACTCAATAGTTAGACGGATTGACAAGAGATTTTGTGGTCAGGACCGGAACTTCCGGAAGGTGTGTTGCCTCCCTGGTGCCAGGGTCCAGGATGTCGGCGATTGGGTTTATAGGATTCTGAAAGGGGGAGGGTGAGCAGCCAGAAATCGTGGTACATTAATGGCACCAATGATATAGCCAGGAAAGGGATTGGGGATCTGAAAAGTGACTACAGAGAGTTAGGTTGGATGCTGAAGAACAGGACGAGTAGAGTAGTGATCTCAGGTTTGCTATCGGTGCCACGAGATAGTGAGATGAGGAACAGGCAGCGAATGCAGCTTAACATGTGGCTGTGAGGCTGGTGCAGGAGGGAGGGCTTCATATACCTAGACCATTGGGATACCTTCTGGGGAAGGTGGGACCTGTACATGAAGGACGGGTTACACCTGAACTGGGGGGGGGGCACAAAAGTCCTGGGTGGGAGATTTGCTCGTGTGATTCGGGAGGGTTTAAACTAGTTTGGCAGGGGGGGTGGGAATCAGAGCCACATGTCTGAGAGGGGGACAGTGACAGGATGTATGGAATCTATCAGGAAGGTTTCTCATGTGATGAAACAAAGGGATCTGTTAAAGTGTGTCTGCTTTAATGCAAGGAGTGTCTGAAATAAGAGTGACAAACTTAGAGCATGGATCAGTACTTGGGGCTACGATGTTGTGGCCATAATGGAGACGTGGGTTCCACTGGGGCAGGAATGGTTGCTCGATGTTCCAGGGTTTAGAACATTTAAAAAGAATAGGGAGGGTGGAAAAAGAGGAGGGGGTGTAGCATTGCGAATCAGAGAGTGCATCACAGCTACAGAAATAAAGGTTGTTGAGGAAGGTTTGTCTACTGAGTCAGTGTGGATGGGAGTTAGGAACAGCAAGGGAACAGCCACCACATTGGGGGTTTTCTACAGACCACCTAATAGCGGTACAGAGATTGAAGAGATTCTGGAAAAATGCAGATGTAGCAGAGTTGTTGTTATGGGTGATTTCAACTTTCCCAATATTGACTGGAACCTCCTAAGTGCAGGTGGTTTGGATGGAGCTGTTTTTGTCAGGTGTGTTCAGGAGGGTTTCCTTACTCAGTACGTGGACAGAGCAACGAGGGGAGAGGCCATTTTGGATTTGGTGCTCAGCAATGAGCCAGAACAGGTCTCACTGTGGGAGAACACTTTGGTGAGAGTGATCACACTGCCTCACATTTACCACAGCCTTGGAGAGAGAAAGGAGCAGTTACTGAGGGAAGATATTTAATTGGGGAAAAGGAAATTATGATGCTATCAGACAGGAGTTGGGAAGTACAGATTGGGAGCAACTGTTCCACAGAAAGGGCACAGCAGACATGTGGAGACTATTTAAGGAGCAGTTGTTGCGAGTGATGCACAAATTTGTTCCTCTGAGACAGGTAAGAAGAGGTAAGATTAAGGAACCTTGGATGACGAGAACAGAGGAGCTTCTCGTCAAAAGGAAGAAGGCAGCCTACATAAGGTGGAGGAAGCAAGGATCTAGCACAGCTTTAGAGGATTACAGGCTTACTAGAAAGGAGCTCAGAAATGGACTGAGGAGAGCCAGGAGGGGGCACGAAAAAGGCTTAGGAGAAAGGATTAGGGAGAACCCAAAGGTATTTTTCTCATACATGGGGAATAAAGAATGATCAGGGAGAAGGTAGGGCCAATCAGGGATAGTGGAGGGAACTTGTGCGTGGAGTCTGAGCAGATAGGGGAAGCCCTAAATGAGTTTTTTGCTTCGGTTTTCACTAAGGAAAGGACCTTGTTGTAAATGAAAACTTTGAGGAGCTGGGATACAGTCTTGACCAGGTAAGATTGATGAAGTTGATGTGCTAGAAATTTTGGAAAACATTAAGATTAATCAGTCCCCAGGGCCAGACCAGATTTATCCCAGGCTGCTTCAGGAAGCGAGAAAGGAGGTTGCTAAGCTGCTGGCGAGGATATTTGCCTCCTCACTCTCCATGGGAGTCGTACCAGAGGAATTGAAGGAGGTGAATGTTGTTCCTCTTTTCAAGAAGGATAATAGGGAAATCCCTGGCAATTACAGACCAGTCAGTCTTACATCTGTGGTCAGCAAAGAATTGGAAAGAATTCTGAGGGATAGAATTTATGACTATTTGGCAAAGCATAGTGTGATTAAAGGCAGTCAGCATGGCTTTGTGAGGGGCAGGTCATGCCTCACAAATCTTACTGAGTTCTTTGAGGAGATGTCTGGACGAGGAGTGGATGAGGTGTATATGGACTTCAGCAAGGCATTTGATAAGGGTCCCCATGGTAGGCTCATTCATAAAGTCAGGAAGTATGGGATACAGGGAGATTTGGCTATCTGGATTCAGAATTGGCTGGCTGACAGAAGGCAGAGAGTGGTTGTAGATGGAAAGTATTCTGCCTGGAGGTCAGTGTTGAGTGGGGTCCCTCAGGGCTCTGTTCATGGGCCTATGCTCTTTGTAGTTTTTTTATAAATGACTTGGATGAGGAGGTTGAGAGGTGGGTTAGTAAAATTGCTGATGACACAAAGGCTGGAGGGGTCGTCGATAGTATCGAGGGCTACTGCAGGCTGCAGCGCGACATAGACAGGATGCAGAGCTGGGCTGAGAAATGGCAGATGGAGTTCAACCAGGATAAATGCGAAGTGATGCATTTTGGAAGGTCAAACTCAAATGCTGAATATAGGATTAAAGACAGGATTCTTGGCAGTGTGGAGGAACAGAGGGATCTGGGTGTGCAAGTACGTAAATCCCTCAAAGTTGCCACCCAGAGTTGTTAAGAAAGCATATGGTGTTTTGCCTTTCATTAACAGGGGGATCGAGTTTAAGAGCCGTGAGGTTTTGCTGCAGCTCTACAAGTCCCTGGTGAGACCACACTTGGAATATTGTGTCCAGTTCTGGTCACCCTACTATAGGAAAGATACAGAGGCTTTGGAGAGAGTGCAAAGAAGGTTTACCAGGATGCTGCCTGTACTGGAGGGCTTGTCTTATGAAGAAAGGTTGAATAAGCTGGAGTTTTCTCTCTGGAGAGAAGGAGGAAGAGAGGAGACCTGATCAAGGTGTACAAAATAATGAGAGGAATAGATAGAGTCAATAGCCAGAGACTTTTTCCCAGGGCAGGATTGACGGGTACGAGAAGTTATAGTTTGAAGATATTAGGAGGAGGGTATAAAGGAGACGTCAGAGGAAGGTCCTTTATGCAGAGAGTTGTGAATGCATGGAATACGTTACCAGCGGTGGTGGTGGAAGCAGAGTCACTGGGGACACTTAAGCAACTGCTGGACATGCACATGGAGAGCAGTGAGTTGAGGGGTGTGTAGGTTAAGTTACTATATTTTACATTAGGACTAAACCTCGGCACAACATCGTGGGCCAAAGGGCCTGTTCTGTGCTGTACTTTTCTATGTTCTATGTTCTAAACTGGAGTGAAGGCTAATTATGTCAGTATTAGGCAGGAGCTAGGGAGTGTTAGTTGGGAGGAACTGTTATCAGGCAAGTTCACATCTCACAAGAGGAATTGTTTAAAAACCTACTGGGAAGAGTTCAGGACAGGCATGTTCCAGTAAGGAGGAAGGGCAAGGATGGCAAAGTAAGGGATCCTTGGATAACGAGGGAGGTTATGAATTTAGTCAAAAGAGACAAAGGAGCAAATGTAAGTTTTTGGAAGGTAAAATCAGACAAGGCCCACGAGGAATATACAGAAAGCAGGAAGGAACTCAAACTGGAAATTAGGAGAGAGAGGAGGGGCTTTGAAATGACCTTGGCAAGTGGAGTTAAAGAGATTTCCAAAGCATTCTGTAGACACATTAAAAACAAGAGGAGAGAGAAAGTAGGACCACTCAAGGATATAGGTGGAAACTTGTGCTTGGAGGCAGAGGGTGTGGGTGAGATTCTAAGAGTAGTTTGCATCAGTATTCACCCAGGAGAAGGATGTGGAGGAAAGAGAGATTAGTGTGGAACATACTAATATGCTAAGGTATTTTGAGATCAAGAACAAAGTGGTGTTGTATCTCTTGAAGAGCTTTAAGGTGGATAAGTTCCTAGGGCCTGATGGTATCTACCCCAGATTACTGAGAGAGACAAGAGGAGATTGCTGGGGACTTGACCAAAATCTTTGTCACCTCACTACCTTCTGGAGAGGTCCTGGAGGACAGGCAAGTAGCCAATGTTGTTCCTCGGTTCAAGAAGGGAAGTAGGGATAATCCAGGAAACTAGAGACCGGTGAGTCTTACATCAGCAGTTGGGAAGTTATTGAAGGGAATTCTTAGGGATAGGATTTATGCTCATTTAGAAAAGCATGGCCTAATTAAGAATAGTCAGCTTGGCTTTGTGCAGGGCAGAACATGTCTTACCAACTTGATTGAGTTTTTCAAGGGGGTGACAAAGGTGATCAATGAGGGTGGGGCAGTGGATGTTGCCTATGTGGATTTTACTCGGGCTTTTGACAAGGTCCCTCATGGTGGGCTCCTTCAGAAGATTAAGATGCTGAAGATTAAGACGGTGACTTGGCTGCATGGATTCAGAATTGGCTTGCCCACGAAAGGCAGAAGGTAGTTGTGGAAGGGTATTTTTCAGGCTGGAAGTCCATATCTAGTGGTGTTCTGCAGGGATCTGTATTGGCACCTCTGCTGTTTGTGATATATATAAATGACTTGGATCATTGATGTGTTCGAAAGTTTGCAGACGATAAAAAAATTGGTGGAGCTGTGGATAGTGTAGAAAGTTGTCAAAGTATACAGCAGGATATAGATGAGTTGCAGATATGGGGAGAGAAATGGCAGATGGAGTTTAATCCAGGTAAGTGTAAGGCACTGCATTTTGGGAGATCAAATGTTAAGAAAAAATATAGTTAACGACATGATCCTGAACAGCACTGCTGTACAGAGGGATCTTGGGGTTCAAGTCCACAGCTCACTGAAAGCCACCACATGAGTAGAGAGAGTGATAAAGAAGGTGTATACCATGTTTGTCTTCATTGGCCAGGAAATTGAGTACCAGAGTGAGGATGTCATGTCGCAGCTTTATAAAACTTTGGTTAAGCCTCACTTAGAGTATGGTGTTCAATTCTGGTTGCCCCATTGCAGGAAGCATGTGGAGGTTTTGGAGAGGGTGCAGAAGAGGTTTACCAGGATGCTGCCTGGACTAGAGGGTATGAGCTACTAGGAGAGGCAAGAAAAACTCAGGTTGTTTTCTCTGGAGAAGCAGAAGCTGCAGGGAGACTTGATCGAAGTCTATAAAATTATGAGATGCACAGGTAGGTTTGATGGTCAGAAACTTATTCCCAGAGTTCAAATGTCAAATACAACAGGGCATTAATTTAAGGTGAGGGGGGAATGTCTAAAGGAGACATGAGGGGATGTGTTTTAGACAGAGAGTGGTAGAAATCTGGAATGGTGGTGATCGAGGCAGATATAATAGGGGCGTTTAAGGGATTTTTAGATAAACACATGGATATGCAAGGAATAGAGGGATATGGACTAATGGCAGGCAGAAGGGATTAGTTTAGTTTGGTGTCATGTTTACACAACATCGTGGGCTGAAAGACCTGTTTCTGTGTTGGGGTGTGTATGTGTTTGTGTGCACATACGTGGTACATGCACATGCGGCACGGTGGCACAGTGGTTAGCACTGCTGCCTCACAGCGCCAGAGACCCGGGTTCAATTCCAGCCTCGGGCGACTGACTGTGTGGAATTTGCACGTTCTCCCCGTGTCTGCATGGGTTTCCTCCGGGTGCTCTGGTTTCCTCCACAATCCAAAGATGTGCAGGTTAGGTGAATTGGCCATGCTAAATTGCCCGTAGTATTAGGTAAGGGGTAAATGTAGGGGTATGGGTGGGTTGCGCTTTGGCGGGTCGGTGTGGACTTGTTGGGCCGAAGGGCCTGTTTCCACAATGTAATCTAATCTAATCTAAGCATGTGTGTGGGTGTTTGCATGCATGGGTACATGTGTGGGTGTGTACATGCATGTGGGTGTGTTTACATGTGTGTAGGTGCGTGCGCGCGCGCGTTTGTGTGAGTGCATGCTTGTGAGCGTATGTGTTGCTCAGCGGTTAGCACAGCTGCTTCACGCCACCAGAGATCCAGGTTCAATCCCAGCCTCAGTTGACTGTTTGTGTGGAGTTTGCACAATCTCCCAGTGTCTGTGTAGGTTTCCTCTGGGTGCTCTGGGTTCCTCCCACAGTCCAAGGTCTTGCTGGTTAGATGATGGGCCATAGTGTTCATGAGTGTGCATGCTTAGGTGGGTTAGCCATGGGAAATGCTGGGTTACAGGGATAGGGTATGACAGTGAGTCTGGGTGGGATGCTACTTGCTGGAGTGATATGGACTTGATGGGCCAAACGGCCTACTTCTACATTGTTAGGATTCTATTCTATTCTAAATAAGAGGATGTTCCGAGCAGTTTAACCCTCTCTCTTCACACTTCCTTCCTGAAACGACAAAGGGAGAGACATCCTTCAATAACACTGAAAGGGTGAAGGCTTAACCGGGAAATAAAAGGCTGATGTTCAGTGTGTTCACAAGCTTGTGTCATCCTCAAAGGATCCAAAGGAATTGCATGGGAAATGAAGGAAAACATTCCCTCTACCTGGACTGGTGCCAGGATTGCACTTCACCAACAGTTTGGTTCCCTCCCTCCCTGTGATGTTTCTGTCTGTCTGTTTGTTTGTCTGTCTGTTTGTCTGTGTCTGCGAGTGCTCCTCAAAGGGGCAGAGTTTGATTATAGAGAGTTATAAATTAGCAATTTGTGTTTGTTTTCTGTCATTGGTTAGAAACACTTCATTTGCAATAAGGTGCTGTCTTCTTCTGAAGTAGAGAAAGCTGTCAATGTTTCCTTTTAGCCTGGATTTGCCAGTCAGGTAAAAGTTGGGGGGGGGGGGGATTGTGGTGTGGAGGGGGGGGGTGCTTTCGACAGAGTAACAAAACCCTTTCACCTTGGAGATAGCTTTGGGAATAGTGGGGTTTGATTTCCAGCTCCCCTCCCCACTCCCCCCAGTGGCAGTGTGGGTGCATGTGTTCTATGCCTACCTGTATTGGAATGAATGGTGAAGGCATCTCTCTCATTGCCACTGAAGATACTGTAGAAGATTCCTCTGTGTGAACCATCAGGATGCTGCGCCTCAATCTTCACAACAGATGTACCTGCAGGAAGCAGTCACATGGTGTTAACATAATGATGACCCCAATCACAGATACAGATCAGAAACAAATGGAGTAACAGAGTCTGTCTTAGAACATAGAACATAGAACATAGAACAATACAGCACAGAACAGGCCCTTCGGCCCACGATGTTGTGCCGAACTTCTATCCTAGATTAAGCACCCATCCATGTACCTATCCAAATGCCGCTTAAAGGTCGCCAATGAATCTGACTCTACCACTCCCACGGGCAGCGCATTCCATGCCCCCACCACTCTCTGGGTGAAGAACCCACCCCTGACATCTCCCCTATACCTTCCACCCTTCACCTTAAATTTATGTCCCCTTGTAACACTCTGTTGTACCCGGGGAAAAAGTTTCTGACTGTCTACTCTATCTATTCCTCTGATCATCTTATAAACCTCTATCAAGTCACCCCTCATCCTTCGCCGTTCCAACGAGAAAAGGCCGAGAACTCTCAACCTATCCTCGTATGACCTACTCTCCATTCCAGGCAACATCCTGGTAAATCTTCTCTGCACCCTCTCCAAAGCTTCCACATCTTTCCTAAAGTGAGGCGACCAGAACTGCACACAGTACTCCAAATGTGGCCTAACCAAAGTCCTGTACAGCTGCAACATCACCTCACCTCTTGTGTTTCATTCTCCACACAAGATAAGTCTAGAATCACATCTTCCCATTCTGCCCCTGAATCCCACTGTTCCCACCTCGCCCTCTCTCCCAGGGATCCTGGAAACCCACTCTCTCTCAAGCCTCCCTTACCCTGACCTCCATAAAGTCACATCTTGAGCTTCTCAATCTCAAAGAAATGAATCCACATCTGCCCAGCCTTTCCTTCTGTTTTATTTCAATCTTGTTCACATTTTCTGCAGAGCTCCTGGTGCCTGAACAAACACTTGTCTATCACGCTGACACATTTACAACATTTGCAGCTGCATCCCCACATTTCTGTACACAGCTTCATAAACCCATTCTGGGGTCACTAGCTCAGCAGGGGGATGGGAACCTGAGGTGTAGTTCCAATGCATAGGAGGATGAGAGTAGGGAGGGCATGGACAGGATTTCACGGTCACTGGAATGTGTTGGCAGACAGCAAACTGGTTTGAAGTGTGTCTACTTCAACACCAGGAGTATCCGAAATAAGGTAGGTGAGCTTGAAGCATGAATAGGTACCTGGGAGTTTGATGTTGTGGCCATTTCGGAGACATGGATCGAGCAGGGACAGAAACGGATGTCGCAGGTTCCAGGGTTTAGATTTTTCATTAAGAACAGGCAAGGCAGTAAAAGAGGGGAGGTGTGGCTTTGTCAGTCAAGGATAGTATAATGGTGGCTGAAAGAACTTTTGACAAGGAATCGTCTGCTGAGGTAGTGTGGGCTGAGGTTAGAAACAGGAGAGGAGAGGTCACACTGCTTGGAGTTTTTATTTATATAAACCTCCGCAGAGTTCCAGGGAGGTTTAGGAGAGGATTGGCAAAATGATTCTGTATAGGAGTGAAAGGAACAGGGTGGTCATTATGGGGGACTTTAACTTCCCCAACATTGACTGGAAATGCTATAACTCTAGTAGGTCGGATGGATCAGTTTTTGACCAATGTGTACAGGAGGGTTTCCTGACACAGTATGTCGAAGGACCGACAAGAGGGGAGGCCACACTGGATCTGGTGCTTGGTAATGAACCAGGCCAGGTGTTCGATTTAGTTGTAGGTGAGCACTTTGGAGAGAGTGACCATAATTCGATTAAGTTTTATTTAGCGATGGAAAGGGATAGGTACATGCCACAGGGCAAGAGCAATTATAATGCAATTAGGCAAGACTTAGGATGCATAGAATGGGGCAGCAAAATGCAGGGGTTGGGGACAATGGAAATGTGGGGCTGGTTTAAGGAACAGATATTGCATGTCCTTGATAGGTATGTCCCTGTGAGGCAGGGAGGAAGTGATAAAGTAAGGGAACCGTGGTTTACTACAGGGATTGCATCTCTTGTTAAGCAGAAGAAGGAGGCTTACGTGTTGATGAGGCAAGATGGTTCAGATGAGGCGATGGGGAGTTACAGATCAGCTAGGAAGGATTTAAAGAGAGAGTTAAGAAGAGCAATGAGAGGACACGAGCAGTCTTTAGCAAGTAGAATAAAGGAGAACCCTAAAGCTTTCTATAGGTATATGAGGAATAAAAGGATGGTTAGGGCAGGAATAGGGCCAATCAGAGACAGAAGTGGGAAGTTGTGTGTGGACCCTGTGAAGATCTTCTGTCAGTGTAGTGAATGTCTGGAATTCTCTAGAGTTGAGGTGGCCAAATCACTGAGAGAAGACCATGGGGTTAGCACTGCTGCCTCTCAGCACCAGGGACCCAGGTTCAATTCCCACATTGGCTGACTGTCACCTCTTTGAAAAATACAATCAAGTTGATCAGACATGATCATGTTCAGACATGATCTCCCCTGAACAAAACCATACTGGCTGTCTTTGATTAATCCCTGCCTCTCCAAATGCAGATTAATTCTATCCCTCTGAATTGCTTCCAATAGTTTCCCACCACTGCGTTAGATTGACCAGCCTGTACTTTACTGCTTTATCACTTGTACCCTCCTTGAATGACAGTCCCACATTGGCTGTCCTCCAGTTTTCCAGCACCTCTCCTGTGAGTAATAGGAAGCAGAGGGTGATGAGTTCAGTTGAGTGGGGAGTCATGGATGAAAGGGCTCAGCAGAGGTTATTAAAGTTTCCCGAACAAGGTGTGGAGGTGCTAGTGTAGGACTGGGTGGTTGAAGTCAGAGGTCACATTGTGTACAGTTCTGGTCACCGCATTATAAGAAGGATGTGGAAGCTTTGGTAAGGGCTCAGAGGAGATTTACTCGGATGTTGGAGGGAAGGTCTTGCGAGGAAGGGCTGAGGGACTTGAGGCTGTTTTCATTAGAGAGAAGGTTGAGAGGTGACTTAATAGAGACATACAAGATAATCAGAGGGTTAGATAGGGTGGACAGGAAGAGCCTTTTTCCAAGTATGGTGACAGTGAGCACGAGGGGACATAGCTTTAAATTGAGGGGTGATAGATATAGGAAAGATGTCAGAGGTAGTTTCTTTACTCAGAGAGTGGTAAGGGTATGGAATGCTTTGCCTGCAAAGGTAGTAGATTCACCAACTTTAAGTACATTTAAGTCATCATTGGACAGACATATGGATGTACATGGAATAGTGTAGGTTGGATGGGCTTCAGATTGGTATGACTGGTCGGCGCAACATCGAGGGCCGAAGGGCCTGTACTGTGCTGTAATGTTCTATGTTCTATGACACTAGGTTATAAACCAACAGGTTTATTTGAAATTACAAGCTTTTGAGGAGCTGCTCATTTGTCACTTGATGAAGGGGCAATGCTCTGAAAGCTTGTGATTTCAAATAAACTTACTGAACTAAAAGCTGGTGTTGTGTGACCTCTGACCTTTTCCAGAAGAAGTAGTCAGACAGAGAGTATGAAAGGGTCAGGAATCTATCTTCAGGTACAGCAGATAATGGGACAGCTATGAGAAGGGGAGCTTCAACACAGGGCTGAAGGGGATGTACTGAAATACACACAGTGTACAAAACAAGGGGAATGAGCTTGCACCACAGATTGAAATTGGCAAGTACGATGCTGTGGGTATCACAGAGACATGGGTGAATGTGTGTGTTTGTGAGTGTGTGTGTGTGAGTCTGTGTGTGTGTGCTTGTGAGTGAGTGTGTGTGTGAGAGTGAGTGCGTGTGTGTTTGTGAGTGTGTGTGTAAGTGTGTGTGTGTGTGTGTGAGTGTGTGTTTGTGAGTGTGTGTGTGTGTGTGTGAGTCTGTGTGTGTGCTTGTGAGTGTGTGTGTGTGTGAGAGAGTGCGTGTGTGTGTTTGTGTGCGTGTGTTTGTGAGTGTGTGTTTGTGTGCGTGTGTTTGTGAGTGCGTGTTTGTGTGTGTGTGAGTGTGTGTGTGTGAGTGTGTTTGTGTGTGAGTGTGTGCGCACGCATGTGAGTGTGAGCAGTTGCACACCCACCTGCTGCTGAGTTCTCTGCCAATGGGATGTTGCTGATGCTGCGACGGAACCGTAAGCCGGGATTGTGTTCCTCCCTCAGGTGGATCATGACCACTCCGGTGGAGGATAGAGCTGGGGAGCCCTGGTCTGTCGCAACCACAAACAGTGTCCGCTCGCTCTGACTCATCGAAGACAGTGGGGAGAGTAGACGAATTTCCCCAGTGAAAGAATTGATAGTGAACCCAGAAACTGCCCTCAGGAAGCGATAGAATATGGAGGCGTTGGCACCAAAGTCTTTATCATCTGCCTTCATGGTAGCCACGAGATGATTGACTGGCGTGTGTTTGGAGATGTTTACAATGAGTGGATCGATAACGAAATGTGGAGAGTGGTCATTAACATCCTTCACATTAACTTCAACCCGTGCCGTGCAGCTCCTGGGGTCTGAGGGAGCTGAGTCAACACCTCGAACCAGGAAGGTGTAGCTGGGCTGTTTCTCCCGGTCCAGAGACATGACAGTGCTGATCCTGCCCTCCTGGTCAATGTGAAACATACCTTGGGACTCACTGCTCAGATAATACAAGACATCGCCATTAGATCCTTCGTCACCGTCGGTCGCAGAAACTTCCAGAAGCACTGTGCCCACTGCATTATCCTCTCCAATCTCGATGGTGTAGGAAGATTCTGGAAAAGCGGGGGTGTTGTCATTGATATCCAGCACAGTAACATGGACAGATACTGTGCTACTTGCCTGTGGGGTCCCACGGTCCTCAGCCAGAATAGTTAAAGTATAAAATGGAACTGATTCTCTGTCGAGGCCGCTGTTTGTGGACAAAACCCCAGTATTCCTGTCAATTTGAAAATGACCACTCGCATCTCCCTCTGGAACAAGAAACAAAACAGAACAAAATACATGAGCTCAAGGTTTCTTTTCCCAGTTAAAGGTCCTGAGGTAGTGGAAGGCAAAACAGCGTCATTTGAATCAACATTTCTCTGCACCATACTCTGCCACTCAGCTCACCCATTAGGTTCAGGGATGGTCCATCACACTGCCCTTCAGATTGATCCCCCCTCTCTCTCTCTAACCCAGGGATCACTGGGCAGTGATCAGGAACAGGAACCTTGGCTGATTTAACCCTCTCTCTCTCTCTCTCTCTTTCTCTTTTCCCAGGGATCACTGGACAGTGATCAGGAACAGGAACCCTGGCTGATTTCCCCTCCGTGTCTCTCTCTCTCTCTCTCACACTCACTCACTCACTATCCCAGGATGCTGTTCTGATGTCCCCGGGGAAGCTCTGACAGGGCCAATGTGCTGGATTTTCTGAGGAGAGTTTGTGTTACCCCGAGATCTCTGCTTCCTATTGGATGCAATAACCGAAGCCAACATTTCTGAAGAGAAATTCCGATGCGGGTTCCTTCAGAAGGGCTAAGCTGTCAGTCCACATTGACAGGTTTCTGATACAGGCCCATTGTGACCCCCCTCTCAGAAAGAGCTGCCTGAGTCAATGTGTTACTAATCCCCAAACTGAGATTGCCCTCTGACAGCAGCTGGTGAACAGAAGGTGTCTCAAGCAAAGCTGAGGGGATGGGAGAGGAAGGGGTAGGGAGGGGAAGGTGGACGGTATGGGATGGAGGAGAGAGAATGGTAGGGAGGGGGAGGGGGCTCATTGCGTGGAGTTTTTACAGTATCACATGAGAGTGGGACTGGGTGAGGTGGGGGGTAACAGGTCAAGAGTCCTTTTGGGCTCCGGTTGCACTTGGGGAGTGTGTGAGATAAATATGGCGTCTCTATCTATTTATCCAACACTTTTCTGTGTAAATGTGTCCTTCATTTCCTCAGAACCCTCTCTGGTTTTCTTTGGTTGAAATTGAGATATTTGGGGCAAGGTAGGTTTCAGGTGGAGGGGAACTGCCCAGTGGGATTTCAATTTCTCAGTAATTCCCTCAGCATCACATCCCATCTCCACTTTCCGAAATCAGATAGGGTGCCTGCTCTATGGAAAGGCAGCCCTGGTACCTGGCAGTTTGAGTCTGTGGAAGTTTCTCTGAACCTAAGAATGATTCTGTGTGTGTGGTTATCAGATACAGGCCCAGAGGCTGTTCTGGCATTCGTCTTTTAAATTTATTCTCAGGACGAGGACATCACTGGCTGAGCCAACTCTCATAGTAACTTAGAAATATGGAAAATAGGAGCAGGAGGAGGCCATTCAGCCCTTCAATACTGCTCTACCATTCAATACAATCATGGCTGATCATGCAATCTCAGTGTCCCATTCCCACCCTCTCCCCATACCCTTTAGCCACAAGAACCACGTCCAGCTCCTTCATGAATGTATCCAATGAACTGGCTCCAAAGGCTTCACTCTCTGAGTGAAAAATTTAGATTCATAGAGTCATAGAGTCACAGCACAGAAACAGACCCTTCATCCATGCTGACCAGGTATCCCAACCCAATCTAGTCCCACCTACCAGCACCCGGCCCATATCCCTCCAAACCCTTCCTATTCATATACCCATCGAAATGCCTCTTAAATGTTGCAATTGTACCAGCTTCTACCACATCCTCTGGCAGCTCATTCCATACACATACCACCCTCTGAGTGAAAAAGTTGTCCCTTAGGTCTCTTTTATATCTTTCCCCTCTCACACTAAATCTATGCCCTCGAGTTCTGAACTCCCCGACCCCAGGGAAAAGACATTGTCTATTTATCCTATCGATGCCCCTCATGATTTTATAAACCTCTATAAGGTCACCCCTCGGCATATAATGCTTCAGGGAAAACAGCCCCAGCCTGTTCAGCCTCTCCCTGTAGCTCAAATCCTCCAACCCTGGTAACGTCCTTGTAAATCCTTTCTGAACCCTTTCAAGTTTCACAACATCTTTCCGATAGGAAGGAGACCAGAATTACACACAATATTCCAACAGTGGCCTAACCAATGTCCTGTACAGCCGCAACATGACCTCCCAACTCCTGTACTCAATACTCTGACCAATAAAGGAAAGCATACCAAATGTCTTCGTCACTATCCTATCTACCTGCGACTCCAATTTCAAGGAGCTATGAACCTTCTCTCCAAGGTGTCTTTGTTCAGCAACACTCTCTAGGACCTTACCATTAAGTGTATAAGTCCTGCTAAGATTTGCTTTCCCAAAATGCAGCACCTCGCATTTATCTAAATTAACCTCCACCTGCCACTTCTCAGCTCATTGGCCCATCTGGTCCTGATCCTGTTGTAATCTGAGGTAACTGTCCACTACACCTCCAATTTTGGTGTCATCTGCAAACTTACTAACTGTACCTCTTATGCTCGCATCCAAATCATTTATATAAAGTGATGAAAAGTAGAGGGCCCAGCACCGATCCTTGTGGCACTCCACTGGTCACAGGCCTCCAGTCTGAAAAACAACCCTCCACCACCACCCTCTGTCTTATACCGTTGAGTCAGTTCTGTATCCAAATGGCTAGCTCTTCCTGTATCCCGTAAGATCTAGAAAAGCGCAGCAGGCCAGGCAGTATCCAAGGAGCAGGAGAATCGACGTTTCGGGTATGAGCCCTTCTTCAGGAATCACTGGTATGTTTCCTGAAGAAGGGCTCATGCCCGAAACGTCGATTCTCCTGCTCCTTGGATACTGCCTGACCTGCTGCGCTTTTCCAGCAACACATTTTCAGCTCTGATCTCCAGCATCTGCAGTCCTCACTTTCTTCCCGTAAGATCTAACCTTGCTAACCAGTCTCCCATGGGGAACCTTGTCAAACGCCTTAAAGAAGTCCATACAGAACACATCCACTGCACTGCCCTCATCAATCCTCTTTGTTACTTCTTCAAAAAACTCAATCGAGTTTGTGAGACATGATTTCCCATGCACAAAGCGATGTTGACTATCCCTAATCAGTCCTTGCCTTTCCAAATACATGTACATCCTGTCCCTCAGGATTCCCTCCAACAACTTGCCCACCACTGAGGTCAGGCTCACTGGTCTATAGTTCCCTGGCTTGTCTTTACCGCCCTTCTTAAACAGTGGCACCACATTTGCCAACCTCCAGTCTTCTGGCACCTCACCTGTGACTATCGGTGATACAAATATCTCAGCAAGATGCCCAGAAATCACTTCTCTAACTTCCCACAGAGTTCTAGGGAACACCTGATCAGGTCCTGGGGATTTATCAATTTGTATGTGTTTCAAGACATCCAGCACTTCCTCCTCTGTAATATGAATATTTTGCAAAACATCACCATCTAGTTCCCTACAGTCTATATCTTCCACATCCTTTTCCACAGTAAATTCTAATGCAAAATACTCATTTAGTATCTCCCCCATTTTCTGCAGCTCCACACAAAGGCCGTCTTGCTGATCTTTGAGGGGCCCTATTCTCTCCCTAGTTACCCTTTTGTCCTTAATGTATTTGTAAAAATTCTTTAGATTTTCCTTAACTCTATTTGCCAAAGCTATCTCATGTCTCCTTCTTGCCCTCCTGATTTCCCTCTTAAGTATACTCCTACTGCCTTTATACTCTTCTAAGGATTAGATTAGATTCCCTACAGTGTGGAAACAGGCCCTTCGGCCCAAACAGTCCACACCGACCCTCAGACGACTAACCCACTCAGACCCATTTCCCTCTGACTAAGGATTCACTCGATCTATCCTGTCTATACCTGACATATACTTCTTTCTTTTTCTTAACCAAACCCTCAATTTCTTTAGTCATCCAGCATTCCCTATACCTACCAGCCTTCCCTTTCACCCTAACTGGAAATACTTTCTCTGGATTCTCGTTATCTCATTTCTGAAGCTTCCCTGCTGTCCCTTTACCTGCGAACCTCTGCCCCAAATCAGCTTTCGAAAGTTCTTGCCTAATACCATCAAAACGTCTTCCTCATCTCAGTCCTGAATGGCTTACCCCTTATTCTTAGACTGTGACCCCTAGTTCTAGACTTACCCAACATCAGGAAAATTCTTCCCACATCTAGCCTGTCCAGTCGCATCAGGATTTTATAATTTTCCTTCTTCTAAATCCCAGTGAGTACAAGCCCAGTCGATCCAGTCTTTCCTCCTCTGTCAGTCCTGCTGTCCCGGGGATCAGTCTGGTGAACCTTCACTGGGCTCTCTCAATAACAGGAATGTCCTTCCTCAGACTAGGAGACCAAAACTCAAGGGGTGGTCTCACCAAGACCCTGTATAACTGCAGCAAGACATCCTTACTCTGATACTCCAACTCTCTCACTATAAAGGCCAGTATGCCATTAGCCTTCCACACTGCCTGCTGCATGTGTATACCAACCTTCACCGACTGTTCCACCATGACACCCAGGTCTCACCGCACCCTCACCTTTTCCTAAACTGTCACCGTTCAGAGAACGATCTGCCTTCCTGTTTTTGTGACTGAAGTGGATAACCTCACACCGATCCACATTATGTTGCATTTGCCAAGTATTTGCCCGTTCAGCCAGTCTGTCCAAGTCACCCTGTAGCCTCTTAGCATCCTCCTCACAGCACACTCTGCCACTCTGTGTCATTTGCACATTTGGAGATATGGCATTTAATTCCTTCATTCAAATCGTTGATATATATTGAGAACAGCTGGGTTCCTAGCACTGAACCCTAGGGTACCCCACTCTGAAAATGACCCGTTTATTCCACCTCTCTGCTTTCTGTCTGCTGATGAGTTCTCTATCCACGTCGGTATGTTACCTCTGATACCATGAGCTTTAATTTTCCTTACTAATCTCTTGTGTGGAACCTTGTCAAAAGCCTTTTGAAAGTCCAGAATCACAATATTCACTGATTCACTCTTGTCTACTCTCCTGGTCACATTCTCAAAATCCCAGAAGATTTGTCAAGCATGATTTCCCTTGAGTGAATCCGTTCTGACTAGGACCATTCTCTCACTGCTTTCCAAATGTTCTGTTATTACATCCTTAATAGAGTTATAGAGTCAGAGAGACGTACAGCACAGAACCAGACCCTTCACTCCAACTCGTTCATGCCGACCAGATATCCAAAATAAATCTAGTCTCATTTGCCAGCATTTGGCCCATATCCCTCCAAACCCTTCCTTTTCATATACCCATACAGGTGCATTTTAAATGCTGTAATTGTACCAGCCTCCACCAATTCCTCTGGCAGCTCATTCCATACACGTACCACCCTCTGTGTGAAAAAGCTGTCCCTTAGGTCTCTTTTAAATCTTTCCCTTCTCACCTTCAACCTATGCCCTCTAGTTTGAAGTTTGCTACCCTGGGTAAAAGACCTTGTCAATTTATCCTATCCATGCCCCTTATGATTTTATAAGCTTCTATAAGGTCACCGCTCAGCCTCCGACGCTCCAGGGAAAACAGCCCCAGCCTGTTCAGCCTCTCCCTGTAGCTGATATCCTCCAACCCTGGCAACATCCTTGTAAATCTTTTCTGAACCCTTTCAAGTTTCACAACATCCTTCCTATGGCAGGAAGACCAGGACTGAACACAATATTCTCAAAGTGGCCGAACCAATGCCCTGTACAGCTGCAACATGACCTCCCATCTCCTGTACTCAATACATTATCCTATTTATCTGTAACTCCACTTTCAAGGATTGACTCCAGCACTTTCCCCATCACCAATGTTAAGCTAACCAGCCTATAATTCCCTGTTTTCTCTCTCCATCCTTTTTTGAAGAGTGGAGTTACATTAACTATCCTTCAGTCCAATGGAATTCTTCCAGAGTCTACAGAATGCTGGAAAATGATCACCAACGTATCCATTATTTCTACAGCCACTTCCTTAAGTATTCTGGGGTGTAGAGCATCAGACTCTGGGGACTGATTGGTTTCTAATCTCACCAACTGCCCCAAAACCATTTTCAAACAAAGAAGGATTTCCTTCAGTTCCTCCCTCATGCTTGACCCTCAATCCCTGAACATTTCCTGAAGTTTATTTTATGCTCATTGGTGAAGACAGATCAAATGGGCTGCCATCTCTTTGTTGTTCATTATGAATTCACCTGATTCTAAATGTAAGGGACCTACATTTGTCTTCACCAGTCCTTTTCTCTTCACATATCTATAGAAGTTTTTGCAGTCAGTTTTTATGTTTTCCAGCTTTTGAATTTGTTTAAATTTTTTTCCAGCTGATTATATTGTATTCATTGACCATCCTGAATTGGGTAAAAACAATGACTGCAGATGCTGGAAACCAGATTCTAGATTAGAGTGGTGCTGGAAGAGCACAGCAGTTCAGGCAGCATCTGAGGAGCAGGAAGATTGCGTTTCCTGAATTGCCCAGAGGGCCATTGAGAGTCAATGCATTGCTGTGGGTCTGAAGTCATATTTACACCAGATCAGGTAAGAAAGGCACATTTGTGAACCAGATGGGCTTTTCCAACAATCGCCAATAGATTCATGATCATCATTAGATTCTTAATTCCTGATTTTTTTATTGAATTGTAATCACAACTGGACAGGAGACCACTGCAGGACACCCTTTGTGGGACAGTAAAGGAGGACAGCCAATCAGAGGGGGGGGGGGGGCTGAGAATCATTATAGTGGAATTCTGGGAAATATCTCCACAGTCATCACAACTGCACAGCAGGTCAGAGAGAACCTGGTATCAGGGTGTTGTTAAAGTAGGATATTACATTGCTGTTTTCCACTATTCTCCTCCTCCTGACCAAAAAAAAATGTTCTGTGAAGAGGATGACTAACAAGGTCAAAGTGTATGAGGTAGAAGCTGTTAAGGGAGTGGGCAGGTAGAAGGGTTGAGGTGTTTGCTTGGTAGGTTTTTGGCCTTTTGGCTAAGATCAAGTGTCTGTTCTTATCAGGACGGGGGTCGAGTTGCGAGTCATCAGAGCTAGTGGAGATCATCGCTGGATTGTGGTCGGATGTTGGAGGATCATTTGGTTGTGCTGACCTGCTATTGGTGGATCTTCATGCTGGCTTTGGCCTAACGCCAATTCAGGGACCAGCCAACCTCAGAGCTATGGCCTCAATAGCTGCCCGCACCCTGGGCCAGAGTGTTCGCAACACAGTCAGGGTGACTGTCAAGAAGGTGGAGGAGCATACACCAGTCGATCGGAAGGTGTTCATCAAGAAGATTCTACTTGAGTGCTGTGGGTTCGCTGCAGCGGATGTGTACTGCCTGCAGGATTTCTCTGGGGCAGGCTACTTTGACGTCACCTTTAGGAGCGTGAAGCAATGCGAGCAGCTCCTGAAGGTCTTCAAGGAAAAGGAAGGGGAGCCTCTGTTCTCCATCTTGTCGGCAGTCCCATTGTGTGTGCTTCCTGCACAGAGGAGTCAGGTTGTTATGATCCACATGTACAACCCCTACGTTCCAGCAACCGATGTTCCTGAGAAGATATGTGCAGGTTGAGGGACAAAGCACTGACGTGGTTGACCCTTTCGGTATCTGGACCAGCAAACGACAGGTCAAGGTAACCCTGAGTATGATGCCAGCGGGAACATCCTCCATCATTGGAGGGAGCAGCAGGTACCAGCTTTGCCATCGGAGGGAGCAGCGGGTACCTGACTTATGCAGGGCAGCTGAAAGTGTGCTGAACCTGCGGGAGGTCAATAGACAATAGACAATAGACAATAGGTGCAGGAGTAGGCCATTCAGCCCTTCGAGCCTGCACCGCCATTCAATATGATCATGGCTGATCATTCCTAATCAGTATCCTCTTCCTGCCTTATCTCCATAACCCTTGATTCCACTATCTTTGAGAGCTCTATCCAACTCTTTCTTAAATGAATCCAGAGACTGTGCCTCCACTGCCCTCTTTGCTTCTGTACTCAATCCCTCTTGTTTTGAAAGCCAGCATGCTATTAGCCTTCTTCACTACCTGCTGTACCTGCATGCTTGCCTTCATTGACTGGTGTACAAGAACACCCAGATCTCTCTGTACTGCCCCTTTACCTAAATTGATTCCATTTAGGTAGTAATCTGCCTTCCTGTTCTTGCCACCAAGAAACTGTAATCTGTGCGGAGAGGTGGGCCACGTGTACAAGGCCTGCCCAAGACGAAGGGCTGCCACCTAAGCGCAGATGGCCGGAGGTGGACCGCAAAAAGACAGCAAGGCACCACAAACCAGCAAGGGAACGGTGTCTGGGAGCACGCAAAAGGAAGGACAGGCCGGAGCAGAGCAGATGGCAGGACAAACGGAGAGGTACAGCGGCCGAGCGAAGCTCCGACAGGACAAACGGAGAAGGAGGAGAAGGGAAAGAAGGAGGCAGAGGAATGGATCCTGGTACAAAACAAGAGGAAGAAAACCCGCCAGGCCACCAAAACCCCCCAGAAAAAGGGGGAAAAGGCAGCTGCACGGGGAAGACATGGACAGCTCTTCGGAGGGTGAAGATGGGCGCAAGGAGGGTCGTCACCAAAAGAAGAGGCAGAGCGCTACGGGGAGAAAGGAGGGCAGCAACTGCCAACCAAGGGACGAACTTCCTGAGACAATGGGAAACGACCACCCCCCCACCAGGTGAAAGCCAGGAGGGCCCCACTGCCACACAGCTCCAGGTCACTGGGAGCAGCGAGCCTCTGACAGCCCCGCTGTCAGATATAGAAACAGACAGTGTGGACCCTGGTCCCGGCCCAATGACACCGGAGCGGGAAAATGGACCCAGTGAGGAGCTGGACAGCTACCTCAGCCCCATGAGGGTCCAGCAGTTCATGTTCACCATAGGGATGCAGACAGCTACCCCAGAGGGGCAGGACTAGCGGCAATCAGACATGGGTAACCTCACAACTTGTTAAAAAAATGGGGATAAAAATTGCAACTATTAATGTGCACAGCATAAAATCTGCTGCGCGATGTGTTTCTACGATAGCCTTCCTGGCCAACGTTCAAGCCGATGTCCTGTTTCTGCAGGAGTGTGGGATACCGCACCTCAGCAGTTACAGGAGATGGTCGAGCTTGTGGGCCCATGGGCCGTCAGTTTGGTCGGGGGGCAACGATAGCCGCGCCTCCGGCCTGGGTATCCTGTTGCGGGGAGGCAACTTCACCATCTCAGAGGTTAAGGTGGTGGTGGGCGGGCGCCTCCTCGTCGCAGACGTTAAATACAGAAACGCTCCCGTGAGACTAATCAACGTGTACGCCCCAGTGGGTAAGAGTGAACGGTTGGCCGTCCTGAAACAGCTTCCACTGCTGCTGGCTATGTCCAGGTCGGTCATTCTGGCCGGAGACTTCAACTCTATCATTGATGCAGATGGACGATCCGGCGGGGGGGACAGTAAACTGGACGCCACGTCCAGAGCCCTGATGGACACGGACACGGTAAAAGACGCCAAGCTGCACGACGTCTTCAGCGCCCCTGCAGATGGAGCGCAGCGTAGATACACCTGGTCATGGGCAGACGGGTCTATCTGCTCAAGGATAGATTACCTGTTTGTGTCCTGAACGCTCTCGGTCAGATCCACCGACGTCAAGCCGGTGTTCTTCTCTGACCACTGCCTCCTGCTGGCCGACTGTCACCTACAGGACGAGCAGCGGGCTGGTAAGGGAACGTGGAAACTGAACACTAAGCTGGTGACCCCGGGAAACATCAAGGAGCTCAAGAGGGACTACGCAGGGTGGAGAACTGTGAAGCCCCTCTTTGAGTCCCCAGCGGACTGGTGGGAAACAGTAAAAGGAAACATCAAGAGGTTCTTCATCCTCAAAGGTGTTCAGGAGGCGGGAGAGAGGCGGGGAAAACTGTCCCAGCTCCAGGAAAGTATGCAGAACCTGCTCCTGCTGCAGACGATGGGAGTCGATGTCACGGAGGACCTCAAGGAGGTGAAGGGCCAGCAAGCCTCGCTCTTTGCCTCGGAGGCCTCCAAGATAATCTTCCGGTCCAGGGTCCGCTCGGTGGAGCAGGACGAGACGTGCTCACGTTTCTTCTTCCAGAAGGTGCACAAAGAGAGCTCCGTGCTCAGCAGACTGAAGAAAGAAGATGGCTCGATAACGTCATCTCAGGCTGACATCATGAGGATCAGTAAATCCTTCTACGCCAGCCTGTATGACTCGAAGCCAACCAATAGTGCTGCCTCCCAGTTGCTCCTGTCCTCTATCACGGAGGTCCTAGACGACGGAACACGAGAGAGGCTGGACCAGCCGCTATCTCTGGACGAACTGACCAAGGTCCTCGAGTCCTTCGAAAAGAATAAAACTCCCAGAAGCGACGGCTTACCGGTCGAGCTCTATTCTGCTCTTCAGGACTTGATTGGCCAGGACCTGCTGGAGGTGTATGTCAGTATGCTTCGGGCAGGTACCATGAGTGAATCCATGAGGAAAGGCATCATCACCCTCGTCTACAAGCAGAAGGGGGAGAGGGAGGAAATTAGAAATTGGAGACCAATCTCACTGTTAAACACAGACCACAAAATCTTGTCAAAGGTCATCGCCAACCAGGTCAGGTCTGCTCTGGGATTGGGGATCCACCCGGACCAAACCTGTGCTGTACCGGGCAGGAAGATCACTAGAGTCTTGCACTCCTCAGAGATACGATCGCCTACGTGCAGGACAGGGGGGTGGACACCTGCCTCATCAGCCTGGACCAGGAGAAAGCCTTTGACAGGATATCGCATACATATATGAGGGATGTCCTCTCCAAAATGGGCTTTGGGGAGGGAATCAGTAATTGGATCAGACTCCTCTACACCAACATTGTCAGGGTGGGAATCAGATAGCTTCCCAGTCAGATCTGGGGTCAGGCAGGGACGCCCCCTCTCACCCGCCTTGTTTGTGTGTTGCATAGAGCCATTTGCTGAGTCCATCAGGAAGGATGCGAGCCTGAGAGGGGTGACTATTCCTGGCAGTGGGGGCCTGCAGATTAAGGCTTCCCTGTACATGGATGACGTCGCCATTTTCTGCTCGGATCCGCTGTCCGTGCGCAGACTCATGTGCATCTGTGACCAGTTCGAGCAGGCCTCAGGGGCCAAGGTAAACCAAGGCAAGAGCGAGGCCATGCTCTTCGGGAACTGGGCCGACCAATCCTCTATCCCCTTCACCGTCAGGACCGACCACCTGAAGGTGCTGGGTATTTGGTTCGGGGGGGCTGGGGCGTGCGCCAAGACCTGGGAGGAGCGGATCAGGAAGATGAGACAGAAACTAGGCAGATGGGAGCAACGGTCGCTCTCCATTGCCGGGAAGAACCTGGTCATCAGGTGTGAGGTACTCTCAGTATTTCTATATGTGGCACAGGTCTGGCCTATCCCCAGGACCTGTGCCGCCGCAGTCACCTGGGCCATCTTCCACTTCATGTGGAGATCAAAGATGGACCTGGTCCAATGAGACACAATGTACAAAGAGCTGTGCAATGGGGGAAAAAACACGCCCAATGCCACCCTCACCCTGATGGCCACCTTTGTGTGTGTCTGCATCAAGCTGTGTGTGGATCCCCGGTACGCAAACACCAAGTGTCACTACGTACTGAGGTTCTACCTGTCCCCGGTGTTGGGAAGGATGGGCCTGGCCTCGCTGCCGCGGAACGCTCCGAGTAGTTGGACCGTTCCGTATCACCTGTCCTTCGTGGAGAAATTTATGAAGAAAAACACCTTTGACCACAAGTCCATCAGGAAGTGGTCAGCACGTAGCGTCCTTGAGACCCTTCGGGAAAAGGAGAGGGCGGATCCTGTCGAGCGGTTCCCTGAGCAGACTGTCAAAGCCATTTGGCAGAATGCCTCATTGCCAGAACTTTCCAACAAGCACCAAGACGTGGCTTGGCTGGTGGTGAGAAGGGCTCTGCCTGTGAGATCCTTTATGCACGGCCGGACTCTCAGCCGCACCGCACGCTGCCCTCGAAGTGGCTGCGGGGGGGACGAGACTGTCACACACCTCCTTCTGGAATGTGCCTATGCAGAGGAAGTCTGGAGAGGAATGCAGTGGTGCTTGTCGAGGTTCGTCCCGAGCAGCGCCGTGACGCGGGACTCCGTGCTCTACGGCCTGTTCCCTGGGACTCACACCGAGACGAACATCAACTGCGCCTGGAGGATCATCAACTCGGTGAAGGACGCTCTCTGGGCGGTCCGAAACCTGTTGATCTTCCAGCTGAAGGAGTTGACCCCGACTGAGTGTTGCAGACTGGCACATTCCAAGGTCCAGGACTACGTGTTGAGGGACGCACTGAAGCTTGGGGCAGCTGCCGCCAAGGCGCGGTGGGGAAAGACCACCGTGTAAGATCGGCCTGCCTAAAGAAGAACAGGGGGCCCGCGCAGTCATTTGGGCTCTGCTGAGGCCTCAGCTCAAAATGTAATCAAACCGACCTGTAAATAGGAATGATTACTCTGTTTTCAGTATGCAAAGAAATGGAATGTTTACATATGTATGGCATGTCCAGTTGTACAGATCATCAGAGTATTTATGAATAAAGTATATTTTTGAAATTAAAAAAAAGGTTCTGTGAAGAGGGTGACTAACAAGGTCAAGGTGTATGAGGGAGCAGCTGTTAAGGGAGTGGGCCAGTGGAAGGGTTGAGGTGTTTGCTTGGTAGGTTTTGGTTTGAGGAGGTTCAGTGGTGGTACAGATAAGGATTCTGATCTTTCTGTCTTGACTTAGGGCAGTGGCGTGCTCCTCTTGCAGGATGTGGCAGACTTCTAGTGTTCCTGGTGGCTACCCCAGTGAGGAGTGCACCCATCTGCAGCTCCTGACAGACTGCATTAAGGAACTGGGGCTGCATGCCCTCAGGACCATCCAGGCTGCAGAGAACATCATTGATAACAGCTAAAGTGAAGTTGGAAAAGCACAGCGGGTCAAGCAGCATCTGAGGTGCAGGAAAATTGATGTTTTAGGATGAAAGGCTTTTGCCTGAAACAGCAATTCTCCTGCTCCTCGGATGATGCCTGACCTGCTGTGCTTTTCCAGCACTACTCTGATCTAAACTCTGATCTCCAGCATCTGCAGTCCTCACTTTCGCTTTGCTAGAGTGAAGTTTTCACTCTGAAGGTGCAGAGGCTGCAGGGAGCTGTGTGACCACCAGAAGAGGTAAGGGTGGAAGGCAGATAGTGCACGGTTTCCCTTTGGCCAGTCCCCTCAATAACAGGTATATTGCTTTGGATACTTTTCGGGGTGGATGACCTTTCAGGGGCGAGCAGCAGTGGTCAGGTCAGTGGCATTGTAATCAGCTCTGAGGCCCAGAGGGAAAGGGTGCAGTCGGACAGAGTGATACTGGTAGGACACTCAGTCATGAGGGGGACAGACAGGAGATTCTGTGACCACAGAAGAGACCCCAGGATGGTATGCCAGGGTGCCAGGGTCAAGGATGTCTCTGAGTGCTTACAGACATTCTGAACGGGGAGGATGAACAGCAAGAAGTCATTGTGTACATTGCTACACATGACATAGGTAGGCAAAGGGATGGCATCCTGTGAAATGAGTATAAGGAATTCGGTAAGAAGTTAAAAAGCAGGACATCAAAGGTAGTGATCTCCAGATTACTCCCAGTGCCGTGTGCCAGTGAGGATAGACATAGAAAGATAGGCCAGATGGATGTGTGGCTGAGAAGCTGATGGAGGGAGTAAGGTTTTCAGGTTAGATTAGATTAGATTACTTACAGTGTGGAAACAGGCCCTTCGGCCCAACAAGTCCACACCGCCCCGCCGAAGAGCAACCCACCCAGACCCATTCTCCTACATTCACCCCTTCACCTAACACTACGGGCCATTTAGCATGGCCAATTCACCTGACCTGCAAGTTTTTGGAGTGTGGGAGGAAACCGGAGCACCCGGAGGAAACCCACACAGACACCGGGAGAATGTGCATTCTTGGATCATTGGGATCTCTTTTGGGGTAGAGGTGAGCTGTCCAAAGGGGACGGGGTTGGACTTGAAGCAGAGAGGCACCAGTATCCCTGCGGGGAGATTTGCTTGTCTTACCCCGGAGGGCTTAAACTAGTTTGGCAGGGGGTTGGGACTCTGAATAAGCGAGGGACCATCGGCCAGTCAGGGGAAAATACATCAGCCATCGAGAGTAAGTTTCCCATTCAGGATATCCAGGGGCACAGTCAAGGGAGGGAAAAGACTTCCGGTTTAAAGGGCTTTTATTTCAACGCACGAGGCCTGTCTGGTTAAGCAGACGAGCTCAGATCATGGATTGGCTCTGGGAACTGGGATATTCTAGCCATAACAGAAACATGGCTGAGAGAAGGGCAGGACTGGCAGCTCAGTGTTCCAGGATACAGAAGCTACAGGCGTGACAGAAGGACAGGTAAGTGAGGAGGGGGATTTGTCCTTTTGATAAGCGAGGACATAACGATAGTGTTCAGAGAGGATACTCCAAAGGGGTCATCAAATGAAGCCATATGGTCAGAACTTATAAACAAGAAAGGGGTTGTGATTGTATTATAGACTGCCAAATATCCAGCAGGTACCAGAGGAGAAGATGTGTGGAGAGATTGCAGATAGCTATAGGAATAATAGAGGACTACTGGTTAGAGATTTTAATTTCCCCTGTGTTGACTGGGCCACCCAGAGTGTAAATGACCCAGATTTGTCAAATGTGTCCAAGAAAGTTTCTGAAATCAGTATGGAGAGGGCCCAACTCGGGAGAGGGCCCAACTCGGGAGAGGGCCCAATTCGGGAGAGGGCCCAACTCGGGAGAGGGCCCAACTCGGGAGAGGGCCCAACTCGGTCGGGTGCAACAATGGAGCTCCTCTTCAGAAACAAGGTCAGGGGCAAGTGACTGAAGTGTCAGTCGGAGAGCACTTTGGGTCCAGTGACCATAACTCTCTTAGTTTTAACATAGTTATGAATAAAGATAGGACAGGTTAAGGTGCTAAACTGGAGCAGGGTCAATTTTGGGGCCATGAAGCGGCACGGTGGCACAGTGGTTAGCACTGCTGCCTCATAGCGCCAGGGAACCGGGTTCAATTCCCGCCTCAGGTGACTGACTGTGTGGAGTTTGCACATTTTCCCCATGTCTGCTTGGGTTTCCTCCAGGTGCTCCGGTTTCCTCCCACAGTCCAAAAACATGCAGGTTAGGTGAATTGGTCATGCTAAATTGCCCGTAGTGTTAGGGGCAGGGGTAAATGTAGGGGAATGGGTCTGGGTGGTTGTGCTTCGGCGGGTGGTGTGGACCTGTTGGGCTGAAGGGCCTGTTTCCACACTGAAAGTAGTCTAATCTAAACTAGCTGAGGTCGATGGGGTGAGTCTGTTTGAAGGAAAAGGAACGACTGGCAAATGGGAGGCTTTTAAAAGTCTGATATGAAAAATCCAGGGCCAGTATTTTCCTGTTAGGGTAAAGGGAAAAGCTGGCAGGTTTAGGGATCCCTGGCTGACGAGGGATATTGAGGGTCAAAAAATGTGCTGCTGGAAAATTGCAGCTGGTCAAGCAGCATCTGAGGAGCAGGGGTGTCTCCTGCTGTGCTTTTCCAGCATTACACTTTTTGACTCTGATCGCGAGCAATGGCAGTCCTCACTTTCTTTGAGGGACATTGAGGCTCTGCTCAGGAGAACAAAGAAGGCATACATTGGGTATAAGATATTGGACTCAAGTGAATCCCTAGATGACTATAAAAAGTGTAGGAGCACACTTAAGAGGGAGATCAGAACAGCAAAAAGAGGAAATGAGATGGATCTTGCAGATAAGGTTAAAGATAATTCCAAGAGATTCTATAGCTATATTAAAACTAAAAGGGTGTCTAGGGAGAAAATAGGTCCCTTAAAGATCAGCATGGCCATCTGTGTGTCCAGCCAGAGAAGGTGGCAGTGATTTTTAATGAAATGTATCTCCTCAGTGTTTACTGAGGAGAGAATCATGGATGCTAAGGAATAAGGGAAACAAGTCGGGATGTTTTGGACTGCATACACATTACCAGAGAGGAGGCCTTTGCAACCTTAAAGTGCATTAAGGTGGACAAATCCTCTGGGCTTCATCAAGTCCATCCTCAGTCACTGTAGGAGGCTAGGGAAGAAATTGCAGAGGCTCTTGCAGAGAGTTTTGCTTCATCTTTAGCCACTGGTGAAGTCTCGGAAGACTGGAGGGTGACTAATGGTGTTCCATTGTTTAAGAAAGGTAGCAAGGACAAGCCAGGGAACTACAGGCCAGTGAGCCTGACACCAGTGGTAGGCAAATTGTTGGAGAGGATACTGAGGGACAGGATTAAACAACATTTGGATAGACAAAGTCTGATTAGGGATAGTCAGTGTGGATTTGTGCATAGGAAGTCATGTCTGACAAATCTTTTAGAATTTTTTGTAGGGGTAACCATGAGGGTAAGGCAGTGGATGTTATCTGCATGGACTTCAGTAAGGCCTTTGACAAAGTCCCACACAACAGGCTAGTCAAGAAGGTTAGGTCACATGGGATCTAGAGAGGACTAGATAATTGGATTCAAAATTAGTTCGATGGTAGGAAGCAGAGGGTGACGGTTGAAGGTTGTTTCTTGGACTGGATGCCTGTGACTAGTGGTGTGCCACAGGAGCCGGTGCTAGGTTCTTTATGATTTGTTATTTGTATAAATGACTTGGATGTGAATGTACAAGGCATGATTAGTAAGTTTGTGGATGATACAAAATTAGGGGGTATCGTTTATAGCAAAGAAGGTTATCTAAAATTACAGAGGGATCTTGATCAGATGGGGAAGTGGGCTGAGGATTGGCAAATGCAGTTCAATACAGATAAATGTGAGGTGTTGCACCTTAAAAAGTCAAACCAAGGTAGGACTTTTACACTAAATGGTAAGGTCCTGAGGAGTGTTGTGGAACAGAGGGACCGAGGATTACAAGGTCTTAATTATTTGAAAGCAGCATCACAGGTAGACAGGATGGTAGAGAAGGCATTTAGCACACTGGCCTTCATCTATCGAGGCATTCAGCATAGGAGTTGGGATGTTATGTTACTGCTTTATAAGGCATTGCTGAGGCCGCACTCTTGGAGTATTGTGTACAGTTTTGATCTCCCTGTTAAGGAAATGGTGCAAAGAAGATTTACAAGGATATTGCCAGATTTAGTAGGCCTGAGGTATGGAATCATAGAATCCCAGCAGTGTGGAAACAGGCCCTTCAGCCCAACAAGTCACACTGTCGCTCTGAAGAGTAACCCACCCAGACTCATTCCCCTACCCTATAATCCTATATTTACCCCTGATTATTGCACCTAACCTACGCTGCTCTGAACACAACGGGCAATTTAACATGGCTAATTCACCTAACCTGCACATTTTGGGATTGTGGGAGGAAACTGGAGCACCCAGAGGAAGCCCGGCAGATATGGGGAAAACGTGCAAACTTGGCCAAGACAGGACTTTATTCCTTGGAATGTAGGAAAATGGGGGGATGACCTTATTGAAGTGCATAAAATTATGAGGGGCATAGAGAGGATGAATGCATATAGTCTTTTTCCGAGGGATGGGGAATTGAAAACTAGAGGGCATAGGGTTAAGGTGACAGCGGAAAGATTTAAGAAGGACTTGAGAGTCAATGTCTTCACACAGAGAGTGGTGCGTATATGGAATGAGCTGCCAAAGCAAGTGACTTAGGCAGGTACAATAGCAACATTTAAAAAAATGTTTGGATAGGTACATGGATGGGAAAGGTTTAGAGGGATCTGGATCAAATGCAGGCAATTGGAACCAGCTGAGTAGGCACTGTGGTCAGCATGGACCGAAGGACCTGTTTCCACATTGTGTCACTCTAATTCAAAATTCACAATCTGTCACAGCGGAATTTGAACCTGGGCTCCCAGATCATTATTGGGGAATCACTAGATTAATACTCTAGTGATAATACCACTAGGCTATTGTGACACACTCTCATGGTCACACTCACATCTGCAACATTACTCCAAATATCTCAAAGCATGCTAAAGAGGACATGGCCTCTACCTTAATGGTAGGAGTAAGACAGATGAGTTCAGGGCATGTATTGACAGGTGGAATTGTGATGTTATGGCTATCACAGAGACATGGCAGAGAGATGGCCAGGAATGGCAATTCAACATTCCAGTGCATAGGATCTTCAGGCAGGATAGGAGAGGATGTAAAAGAGGAGGTGATGTCATATTATTCATTAAAGAGGGATGATATCTTAGACGGGTCTTCAAATGAGGCTTTGTAAGTAGAGTTTAGGAATTAAAAAGGACAGTAGTCACACTGCTGGGAGTTGAGACTGTGGTGCTGGAAAAGCACAGTATCTGAGGAGCAGGAAAATCAATGTTTCGAGCATAAGCCCTTCATCAGGAATGAGGCTGTGCTTTTCCATCACCACACTCTTGACTCTGATCTCCAGTATCTGCAGTCTTCACTTTCTCCCATACCACTGGGAGTGTATTATAAGCCCCCAAACAATCAGCAGTCAACTGTAGATATGTTCTATGTTTAGAAGTGGTAGATTTTTTGAAATGTATTCAGGAAAGTTTTTTATACCAACATATAGATGGTCCACCAAAGAACAGTGTAATGCTGGACCAAATTCTGGGAATGAATCCAGGCAGTGAGAGAGCATTTCAATGATAGCGACAACAACACTGTTATGGAAAAGGAACAAGATGGTCTGGAAAAGGGGGTTTTGGATGGGGGGAGGCAGATTTTATTAAAATAACAAAGGATCTGGCCAAAGTGAATAGCCCCTTGAATGTAAATCTATAGCTGAACAGTGGGAAGTTTTTGAAAAGGTACTGGACAGAGATCAGGCCCAACATGTTCCCTTCAAGGTGAAATGTAGGAGCAACAAGCCCAGAGAATCTTGGGTGTCTCAGAATGTTAGGACTGGATAAAAAGTAAGAGAGCGGCTTTTGACAGATACAAAGGGAGGCTATAGTGGCCTATTGAAAGTGCAGGAGGAAGCTTAAGAAAGCAATTAGGAGTGCAAGGAGGATGCATGATAAGACTTTAGTGGGTAAGATTAGGGAGATTCCCAAAATAACCTACAAGTACACCACGAGCAAGAGAATAACAAGCAAAAGAATTGGGTCTATTAGGGACCAAGGGGGGAATCTGTGTGTGGAGCTGGAGGACATTGGGAGAGAACTAATCCAGCACTTCACATCTGCCTTCACGTGAGCAGATTGACATCAGAAATGAGGAGTCAGTGAAGGTTTTGATTAGGCTTAAAGTGGACAAATCCCCAGGACTGGATGAGTTGTATCTCAGAATGCTGTGGGAGATGAGGGACGAAATTACAGAGGCTCTGACTCAAGTTTTTAATTCCTTCCTGGCCACAGGGGACTGGAGAATAGCTAATGTGGTTCCACTTCACAAGAAGGGTGGTAAGGATAAACCAGAGAATTACAGACTGGTGAGTCTCAGATCAGTAATAGGGAAACTATTGGAGAAAATTCTGAAGAAGAATTAATCTCCACTTGGAGAACCGAGGCTTGATTGGGGTAGCAAGCATGGCTTTGTCAGAGAGAGGTCACGTCTCACAAATTTGGTGGAATTTTTCGAGGAGGGCACCATTTATATTGGAGGGTAGAGGTAGAAGGCTATGTGTGTGACTGGAGCCTGGTGTGAAGTGGGATCAGCACTGGCATTCATAAATAATGGAGATGGTGGTGGTGGTTGGGCGGGGGGGGGGGGGGGGGGTGGGGGGGTGGGGGTGGGGGTGGGGGGGGGTGGGGGGGGGTGGTGGTTGGGCGGGGGGGGGGCGGAGGTGGGGGCGGGGGGGGGGTTTGATAAGTCAGTTTGAGGATGACACAAAGGTCTTAACTTACAGGTGGATATCAACGGATTGGTCAGGTGGGTATTTAATTGACAGATGGAATTTTATCAGTCGTGGCACAGTCATGGCACAGTCATGGCACAGATTATATAGGCAGGGATACTATGTTGGAGTTGTACAGAACTTTGGGGAGGGCCCAGCTGGAGTACTGTGTGTAGTTCTGGTGTCCACTCTGTAGGAAAGATGTGCTTTCAACGGATGGGAGTATAGAGGAGATTCACCAGGATGTTGCCTGGAAATGGAGCAGGTTAGTGATGAAGTGAGGCTGGATAAACTCTGGTTATTAACCTTGGAGCAGAGGAGGCCAAGGGGGACCTGATAGAGGTGTATAAAATCATGAGAGGCATGGACATGATGGGTAGAAAGCAGCTGTTCCCCTTAGTTGAAGAATAGGACAATGGCATACATTTTGTAGATGAAAGGCAGGAGGTGATTTGAAGAAAAGCTTTTTCACCCAGAGGGTGGTCGGTTTCTGGAATGCACTGGCTGGGAGGTGGCTAGTTGAGGTGGGAACCTCACAACCTTTAAGAAGTACTTGGACAGGCAACTGACATGTCATAGCATTCAGGGATGTGGAGTAGTGTAGAAAAGTGGGACTAGTGTAGAGTTAGAGCAGTTTTGCTCACTTCAGATATGATGGGTTGAAAGTCCTCTTTTGTACTGTATGATTCTATGGGGGCAGGTCCTGATGGGAATCCAGACACAGGAGGACCCACTTTTATAAATTTATTCATGAGATGTGGATCTCACTGGTTGGGCAAACACTTACTGGCCTTTCCTAGTTGTTCATGGCGAACTCTCGTATTGGACCACTGTGGGCCACAAGCTGTAGTTTGACCTACAATGTCATTTGGGTAGGAATTCTAGGAATTATGTTTCTGTTCTGGTTCAGTTTCTGTAATAAGATCAGGAGCTGATGGCCCTGGGGGAACCCAAACTGGGTGTCACTGAACAGGTTATTGCTGAGCAGGTGCAGCTTGATAGCAGTGTTGATGGAACCTTCCATCACTTCACTGATGATCGAGAGGAGACTGATGGGGCAGTAATTGACCGGGTTGGATTTGTCCTACTTTTTTATGTACAGGATATACCTGGGCAATTTTCCACATTGTCAGGTAAATGCCAGTGTTGTAACTGTACTGGAAGAGCTTGGCCAGGTGAGCAGCAACTTTTGGAGTACAAGGTCTTCAGTGCTAATGCGGAATGTTATCAGGGCCCATAGCCTTGTCAGTATTTAAAGCCTCCAACTATTTCTTAAAATCACGTGCAGTGATTCAAATTGGCTGAATACTGGTATCTGTGATGCTGGGGACCACTGGAGGAGGCTGAGATGGATCATCTACTTAGCAGTTCTGGCTGAAGCGAAAGCTTCAGCCTTATCTTTTGCACTAATGTGCTGGGCTCTTTCATCATTGAGGGTGGGGTATTGGTGGAGCCTCTTCCTCCAGTGAGTTGTTTAATGGTCCACCAACATTTATGACAGGAATTGGTGAGACTGCAGAGCTTAGATCTGATCCGTTGGTTGTAGGATTGCTTAGCTCCATCTATCACTTGCTGTTTACACAAGTAGTCTTGTTTGGTGGCTTCATCAGGCTGACACCTCACCTTTAGGTTTGCCTGGTGTTGCTCCTGGCATGCCCTCCTGCACTCACCATCGATGCCCTGGATTGATGGTAATGGTCGTGTGGGGCAGATGCCAGGCCATGAGGATGCAGATTGTGCTGGAGTACAGTTCTGCTGCTGTTAATGGCCCACAGCAGCTCATGGATGCCCAGTCTTGAATTGCTAGATTGGTTTCAAGTCTATCCCATTTAGCACGGTGATAGTGACATACAACACAATGAAGGTTATTCTCAATGTGAAGACGGGACTGTGTGTTGGTCACTCTTACTGACACTGGCTGGACAGATGCATCTGCAGTAGTTCCCTCCATATAGGAGTCATCCCTCACGATTGAAAGATTGCATATCACTCCGCTTTATAAGAGGGAAAAAGACGAAAATCAGGGAATTGCAGACCAGTTAGCCTAACATTTATGGCGGGGAACCTGTTGGAGTTTATAATCAAAGATGGCATAACTGAACAACTTGAAAAATTTCAATTAATCAGGAACAGTTGTCATGGAATCATGACAAGTAGGTCATGCTAACAAACCTCATTAAAGTTTTTGAAGAGGTGACTAAGGTAGTGGACCCGGGCATGTCAATGGATGTTGTTTATATGGACTTTCAAGAGGTGTTTAACAAGTTCTCATAAAGTTCCACGTAGGAGACTGTTAATTAAGGTTGATGTTCGTAGAACTGAGGACACGGTTGAGAAATTGGATAAGTGGCAGGCAACAGAAAGTAAGGATAAGGGTAGGTGCTCAAACTGCCAGAATGTGACCATTGGTGTCCCACAGGATCTATGTTAGGGTTTGAATTGTTGACATTATTTATTAACAATTTGGACAATGGCATAGAAAGTCATATATCCAAATTTGTTGAGGACAAAATGTTAGTCAGTATTTTAGACAGTGAAGATGATAGCATAAAATTACAATGGGATGTTGACAGAATGAGTGAATAGGTAAAACTGTGGCAGATGGAGTTCAATGTAAGCAAATGTGAGGTTATTAATTTTGACTGAGAAAAGGATAGATTAGGGCACTTTCTCGACAGTATCGAGTTAAATACAGTGGATGTCCAGAGAAATTTGACAGTTCAGGTGCATGGATATTTAAAATGCCACAAACAGGTGCAGAAAGTAATCAAGAAAATGAATGGAAAACTGCCTTTTATATCGAGAGGACTGGAGCGCAAGAATGCACTCATTATGCTGCAGCTATACAAAACTCTGGTGAGACCCCACTTGGAGAATTCTGAGCAGATCTGAGCTCCACACTTTAGGAAGGAGATACTGATCTTGGAGGGAGTACAACATAGGTTTACAAGAATGATACCTGGACTTCAGGGGTTAAGTTATGAGGAGAGATTAGAAAAATTAGATCTGCTTTCTCGAGAATTTCAAAGGATAAGAACTGATCTCATTGAAGTCCTCAAGATATTAACAGGAAAAGACAGGGTCAATAGAGATAATCTATTTCCGCTGCTTGGGGATCTTGGAACAAAGGAGCATAGTTTGAGAATTAGGGTCAGAGCATTGAGGAGAGATGTTAGGAAGGATTTCCACAAACAAAGAGTGGGTGAGGTTTGGAACCCTCTTCTGTAAATGACAGTGGATCCAAGATCAGTTGTTAATTTTAAATCTGAGATAGATATATTTTTATTAAGCAATGATATTAAGGGACAAAAACAAAGATTGCTGGAAAAACTCAGCATGACTGGCAGCATCTGTGGAGAGAAATTGGAGTTAATGTTTCAGGTCCAGTGACCCTTCCTCAGAACCAGGGGGGGGGATCTGGGCCAAAGGCAGTAAAATGGAATTAAACCACAGATTAGCCATGATCTCATTAAATGGCAGAACATGCTTGATTGGTCTATTCCTGTTCCTATGCTCCGACATTCCTACATTAGTGAGGATGAGGTGAAATATGTTCTTCCTTCTTGTTGGCTCCCTCACCACCTGCTGCAGACATTAAAGAAAAAAAATTGAATGTGGCAATGACTAGTGGTAAGTCAGAGGGTTGGAAAATTTTAAAAGCCAACATAGGTGACTAAAAAAGATGACTAAAAAAAAATAAAGAGGGAGAAAATAAACTTTGAGGCTAAATTTGTAAGAGCCAGACAGCAAGAGCTTCTTTAAATATATCAAAAGGTAAAGAGAGAGATCAAAGTGAATGTAGGGCGCTGAGACAATGAGGTTGGAGAAATAATAATGGGCAATAAACATTTCACATCAATCTTCACAGTGGATGACACAAATTTAAATAATCCAGGCGTAAAAAGAAGAGAAGAAACAACGATAATAACGATCACTGGAGAAAAAGGGCTCAGGAAACTATAGGGCAAAAGATCAATTAGTTGCCTGACCTGATAGAATGCATCTTTAGATTTTAAAGGGAGTAGCTATAGAGATAGTGTGTGCACTGGAGTAATCTTCCAGGGATCTTCAGATTCTGGATAAGGACAAGAGGATTGGAAAACTGCCAATGTTACACCTTTCTTTAAAAAGGGGAATGGGCATAAACAGATAATTATTGGTAGGTTAGCTTAACATCTGTAATTAAGAAAATGTTAGACCTGTTTTAAACTCTGCGATAGCAGAGCCTTTTAGAATGCATCATATGATGAAGCAGTCATGTCTTCATGAAGGGAAAATCATAACTGACAAATCTATTAGAACTCTTTCAGGAGGTAACAAGCAGGGTAGATAAAGGGGAAGCAGTGGGTGTGATGTATTTGGATTTTCAGATGTTTAATCAGGTACCATACATTAAGTTACATAATAAGATAAGAGTTCATAGTGTTGGAAGTGATATTTTAGTATGGATAGGGGACTGGCTGACTAACAGAAGGCAGAGAATTGGAATAAGGAGGTTGTTTTCATTATGGATGCCACAGGGCCCAGTGCTAGGGCCACAATTATTTACAATAAATATTAAAGACATGGATGAGGAAAGTGACGGCACAATAGTCAAGTTTGCACATGATACAAAAATGGCTGGGCAGGCAAGTGGTGAGAATGACTCAGAATATACAGAGGGATGGAGAGATGTTAGGTAAGTGTTCAAAAACATGGCAGATGCAATATAACATGGGGAAATGTAATGTTCTGCATTTTGGCTGGAACAATAGAGGAGATGAATATTATTTTAATTCTGAAAGATTTCAGAAAGCTACAGAACAGAGGGATTCGAAGTCCTTGTCTATGAATCACTGAAGCATCCACCTTAAGTGAGTTATCGGGAAGGCAAGTGGAACGTTGGCCTTTATTTCAAGGGAATGGAGTATAAAAGTAGGGAGGTTTTGCTAAAACTATACAAGGTACTAGTCAGCCCACAGCCGGAATACTGTGAACAGCTTTGGGCCCCGTGTCTAAGGAAAAATAAACTGGCATCAGAGACAGTCCAGGAAAGGTTCCCTCGGCTGATCTGGGGATGGAGAGACTGTTCAAAGTTTGTGAGAAGATTCGTAGCTCGGGTGCTCGTTGTTGTGGTTCTGTTCGCTGAGCTGGGAATTTGTGTTGCAGACGTTTCGTCCCCTGTCTAGGTGACATCCTCAGTGCTTGGGAGCCTCCTGTGAAGCGCTTCTGTGATGTTTCCTCCGGCATCTATAGTGGTTTGAATCTGCCGCTTCCGGTTTCAGTTCCACCTGTCCGCTGCAGTGGCCGGTATATTGGGTCCAGGTCGATGTACTTATTGATTGAATCTGTGGATTCACCATACATCAAGAGCATTTCTGAACAGCTAGATTACTGAGACCACTAGGACTCATAACAGCACACAAACCAACAGCCACTCTCAGACAACAACTCACCAGAACGAAGGACCTGATACCCAGCATGAGCAAATCCAATGTAGTGTACAAAATCCCATGCAAGGACTGCACAAAACACTACATAGGACAAACAGGAAGACAGCTAACGATCCGCATCCATGAACACCAACTAGCCACGAAACGACACGACCAGCTATCCTTAGTTGCCACACACTCAGATGACAAGCAACATGAATTCGACTGGGACAACACTACTATTATAGGACAAGCCAAACAGAGAACGGCCAGGGAATTCCTAGAGGCATGGCATTCATCCACAGATTCAATCAATAAGCACATCAACCTGGACCCAATATACCGACCACTGCAGCGGACAGCTGGAGATGCAGAAAGGCTGTTTCCCCTTGTGGGAATGTCTGGGACCAGAGGGAATCATCTCAGATTAAGGAGTTGCTCATTTAAGATCCTGATAAGGAAGAATCCCTTCACTCAGAAGTTTGTGAATCTGTGTAATTCTGTAGGAGCTGGTCATTAAGTATATTATTAAGCATATTAAGTATATTTGAGGCTGAGATAGAGAGATTTTTAATCAGTAAGAGGGGAACCGAGGGTTATGGGAGAAAGGCAGGAAAGTAGAGTTGAGGATTATCAGATCAGCTGTGATCTTATTGAATGGTGGAACAGACCTGATGGGCCAAATGGCCTACTCCTGCTCTTGTTTCTTTATGGTTATATGATGTTATGGCACTGTAAGCACACCACAAACACTTTTTCAATCTTACCAATGATCTCATATTGCACACATCCGTTCTCCCCCGCATCCTTATCTGTTGCCTTCATTGTGAAGAGTGGGACTCGCTCCTGGTTTTCTGGAACTTGCAGCTCGTACACATCCTTCTCAAACATAGGCTTGTTGTCATTCTCATCTTCGATCTTGATGGAAACTGTCACTGTGGCAACATTGGGGGGGCTCCCACTATCTTTAGCATAAACTACAATAAACAGTCTATTAGTAAACAGAAGCAACGAGGTAGAGAATGAGAGATAAAGAAGGTGAGAGAGACTGTAATAGAGAAATGAAGAGAGAGAGAGAGAGAGAGCATATGAACGAGTTGGGATAACAATAGGCACAGTATTGAAAAGGGGAGAACAAGAAAGGGGACAGTGAGACAGCCAGAGAGAGGGAGACAAAAAGACAGAGGCAGCAAGTGTTCACAAGAATGTTTCCCGAGATGACATGCTTGTCCTAGGAAGGGACTCGAAACAATTTGCAAGTTTAGATAAATGAGAGGCAACCTCAGTGAAACATTAAAAATTCTTAAGAGGCTTGACAAGGAGATTGCTTCCCCAAACTGGGAATCTAAAACAGAGAGCTCAGTGTAAAGATTAAGGACTGAGATGTTGAGGAACGTCTTCAATCAGAAGGCTGTGAATCTCAAGAATTTTCTACCCTAGAAAGGTGGGCAGTCTACGCTGTTTAGGCTTGGATAGACAGAGGTCTGGTATCAGGAATTAGGGAGGGATACAAGGCACAAGCAGGAAAACCAATCTAGACAGAGAGAGTGTGTGGGAGAGAGAGTGTACAGGAGAGAGAGCACGCAGGAGGCACAGCATGTGGGGGAGAGAGAGAGCGCGCACGGGAGAGAGAGAGAGCACACAGGAGAGAGAGAGCACGCGGGAGAGAGAGAGAGTGCACGGGAGAGAGAGAGAGCACACAGGAGAGAGAGAGAGCGTGCACGGGAGAGAGAGAGAGCGCACGGGAGAGAGAGCACACGGGAGAGAGAGAGAGAGCACACAGGAGAGAGACAGCACACAGGTGAGAGAGAGAGAGCACACAGGAGAGAGAGAGCATGCGGGAGAGAGAGAGCACACGAGTGAGAGAGAGAGAGAGAGGGCACACGGGTGAGAGAGAGCACGCAGGAGAGAGAGAAAGCACGCGGGAGAGAGAGAGCATGCAGGAGAGAGAGAGCACACAGGAGAGAGAGAGAGAGCGCGCGTGTGGGAGAGGACAAAGAAAACAAGAAAGAGAGAGAATGAGAGGAGAGAGAGAAAAAAAGTGACAGAGGAGAAGAGAGAGGAGGGAGAGAGACAGAGAGGTGGGAAGAGGAGGGAGAATGGTTTGGAGTTCTTTCATAGAGTTACTGGTCACTTACCTGTGAGTTGGTAGTGATCCTGTTGCTCTCTGTCTAAGGATCGGCTGGTTGTTATTACACCGGTCACTGGGTCAATGGAGAAGCTGTCATCCACCAGCCCTCCATATCTCAGGAGACCATTTAAACCTACAGAAAAAAAAACCACAGCTCAGACTGACAAAGATCAACATTAGAATAGACACAATGGACAAGGTTTACAAAAATAAACATGGAACTGAGTCCCCATCACCCAACCTTCAATCTGTGCCCTCTTGTCACTTTTCCCATCATCCTTCCTGTCACCAACTCCATCATCCATTCCATCCTTAATGGCTAATGTCCAACTGCTCTGCCATCCATCGCTATGAAGTGTTTCAAGGGTTATTAAAGGCACACACCAACCCACTCCTCCAAGATTGCCTTGATCCACCACAATTTGCCTACCGTCATAATAGGTCCACAGTAGCTACCATCTCCCAAGGTCCTAAACCCAGCCCTGGAACATCTGGATACAAGGACACCTTCATCAGACTCCTATTTATTGGCTTTAGTTCCAGCATCAACCCCATAATTCTATCCAAACCCATCTCCAACTTCTGAGACTTAGGACTCTGCTCCCCACCTCTGGAACTAGATCTTCAACTTCCTGACCCACAGACCGCAATCAGGAAGGATAGGCCATAACATCTCCTCCACAATAATCCACAACACCTGCACCCCCGCGAGGCTGTGTATTCAGCCCCATACTATATTTCTTTTACACTCATGACTGTGGCCAAATTCAACTCAAATTCCATTTACAAATTTGCTGATGACACCTCAGTAGTGGATTAGATCTCAAACGATGAGACAGAGTACAGGAAAGAGGTAGACAGCTTAGTGGCATGGTGTAAAGTCAACAATCTCTCCCTCAAAGTCAGCAAAATAAAGGAGCTGGTCATCACATCATGAAGTGGAGCGGTGTAAGCGGTGTACATCCCTCTATCTGTAACATGCGTGCTGAGGTAGAGATGGTCAAGAGCTTCAAGTTCCTTGGAGGAAATATCACCAACAATCTATCCTGGTCCATTCACATCAAAACTACAGTCAAGAAAGCACATCAATGCCTCTACTGCCACAAATTCCAGAGGAACTTCAGCATATTGACAATGACTCAACAATTGTTATAGATGTACCATCCAGCTTGGTATGATAACTGCTTCTCCAAAGAACGCAAGAAATTACAGAGAGTCATGAACACAGCCCAGTCCATCCCACAAACCAACCTTCCATCCATTGGCCCCGTCAACACTTCCTGCTGCCTCAGAAAAACAGCTAACGTCATTAAAGAACCCTCCCCACCCCAGTTATACTCTCTTTCATCTGGCAGAAGACATAAAGGTTTGAAAATACCTAACAGAGTCAAGAATTGCTTCCTCCCAGCTGTTATCAGACTTATGAATGGACCTTTTATACATTAGAGTTGGGCTTTCTCTGCACCTTCTCTGTAGCTGTAACACTATATTCTGCATTCTGTTCTATTACCCTGATGTACTTAGGTAAGGAATGACTTGTCTCGGGAGCATGCAATACAATACTTTTTAATGTGACAATAATAAACCAAATCAAATCAACCTCTCTGTCATCCACTCTGTCACCATTAACTCTCTGACCCTCACTCGTGCCCAGCCTGACTGCTGATGTATGCAGTGGCTGCTTGGTTACCTTGGTCTCTGTCGGTGGCGTGTATCTTAATGACCTGGGTGCCAGCTGCTTGATTCTCCAGGACACTGGCTTCGTAAAGTTTCTTATCAAATGTTGGTACCTCATCATTGACATCAATCAACTGAATGTGGAGCAGCTGGGTGGCTGAACGCCGGAATGTTCCATGATCTGAGGCCTCAATCGTCAGGTTAATCCAACTCTGCTCTTCGCAATCCAGTTCTTTCACAATGGACAAAGCCCCTGCAGTCAAACAGAAGGGACTATTACTGACCAATCACATTGCTCCCAGGAATACTGCAGGTCAAGGATTAGGGGTCAGGGTTCCTGGGAATATATTATTGACATCTGGGATATTGAAGAGTGGGGACAAATGGGGAGATGTCAGTGTGACTGAGAGTTAATGGCAATTGTTGGTGAATCTCCACATCCTGTAGAACCTGCAACAGTTACTGCAGCTTGAGCTTTGGTTTCGGAATCTACCCACAGCAAATGGACTTTAGTGTTCAGGGAGGCAGCAATGGATGGACAATAAATGCTGGCCAGTTTGTAATGAGGGAGGAGGGTCTCAGCTGTATGGGTGTGGGGGACACAAATAAGACAAGAGCCATAGTGACAGCAGATTTGACAGTTACAGCAACACACAGCTGTTTCTGCAGCCACAGACCATAGGATGGTGTGTAACCTCCTGGTTCCAGCTACAGAGCGCCCTGAAGGGGAAAGGTGATTACATGGAGGTTGTGATACACGTCGGTATCAATAATATAGGCATAAAGATGGATATGGTCCTGCAATCAGAATCTGGGGGAGCAAGTAGGATCTCAAATGTAGTAATCTCCAGATCACCTACGAGTGCCTTGTGCAGGAAATGCAGGAATAGGAGGGTAAGGCAAATGAATGTGTGGCTGGAAAGGGGGCAGGAGGAAAGACTTCCAGTTCCTGGGAGAGCTGGGACTGGCTCAGGGAAGATGGCACCTGTACAAGCCAGGCAGGTTACACCTGAATACAGCTGAGAGTGAGGTGCTTTCAGAACCGGTGCTTGTGCTACAGGACGGGGTTTAAATGAGGTGAGGGCACTGTAATCAGGAGAGAGAGGAAGGGAGTAATACCAGGTGCTCAAAATAGAGGGCAGATAGCACTAGACCTGAGAGCAGTGAGTTAACCACCTGCAGCAGGATGTGCTCACTGAATAAGACAAGAGGCACTACCAGACCTGGCTTTTGGGAATGAGGTGGATTGAGTGGATCAGGATTAGAGAAAGAAGTTAGATTTGAGAAAAGGTGAGAGGGGAAAGATTTAAAAGGGACCTAAAGGGCAACTTTTTCATGCAGAGGGTGGTGTGTGTATGGAACGAGCTGCCAGTGGAAGTGGTGGAGGCCAGTTACTACATTTAAAAGGCATCTGGATAGGAGTATGAATAAGAAGGGTTTGGAGTGGCCAAGTGCTAGCAAATGGGACTAGATTAGGTTGGGATATCTGGTTGACATGGATGAGATGGTTTGAAGGGTGTGTTTCCATGCTGCACATCTCTATGACTCGATTACTCTAAAAGCAGAAAGAGAAGTAATAGAAAAGTAGACACAAAAATATAAGACAGACAAAGCAACAGCAAGAATCAGCAGAATCAATGGGCTCTTGGAATGCACATCCCATTGACAACTAATCTGATGGCTGCAACGCACAAACATAGGCCAATGGATATGAGTGAATTGTCAGAGATGTAGCTGAGATTGGCAACTGTATATCTAATACTTTCTACGTTTAGGAGAGAGAAATGAACAGGAAAACGAAGTGAGGTAACACTTCTCATGTGGACAACATCAGGACATGATTGAGGGACCATAGCCCATGGAGGAGCACTTAACAAGAAGGACGATAGAGCTGAATACATTTTCTCTATTTATTCATTTTTCTGCCTTTATATTCTATGTTTTGGGGTTTTTTTTGTGTTTTAAGATGGCGCTGGAGGGTGACGACATTATATAACACTTTTTACTGTATTTTGTAACAAAATATATGTGACAATAAATAAATCAAAACAAATCTTAACCACTTTATCCACTTGAGTTGCCATATATGGACTTGCACCCCATTATCCCCACAGTCCCCTCCAGACTGATCTCAAAACTCTGTAACTTTAGTCTTGACTCCACCCTCTGCAACTGGATCCTCAGCTTCCGGACCCACAGACTGCAATCAGTGAAGATAGACAACTGCATCTCCTCCACAATAACCCTCAAACTGGAGCCCCCAAGGATGCTTTCTCAGCCTCCTCCTGTACTCCCTGTGTTGCCAAATTCTGAAAGAACGCTATCTATAAGTTTACTCAATGACACCAAATGGTAGGATGGATATCAAACTACACTGAGTCAGAATACAGAAAGGAGATAGAGGGCTTGGTGATGTGGTGCAATGAGAACAACCCCTCTCTCAACATCGGCAAAACTAAAGAACTGATCGTTAACTTCAGGAAGAAAGGAGGACACACCCCCCCATCTACATCAACGGAGCTGAGGTGGAGAGGGCGGAGTGTCAAATTCCTCAGGGAGAATTGAAGTGTTCAGCCGTCGAGTTGGTGGGTGCGGGTGTCACAGAGATGTTCTCTGAAACGATCCGCAAGTTGGCGCCCTGTGTCCCCGATGTAGAGGAGACCACGTCGGGTGTAATGGATACAGTAGATGACACTGGTAGAGATACAGGTAAAGTTGTAACAGATGTGAAAGGATCCCTTGGGGCCTTGGACAGAGGTGAGGGGAGTGGTGTGGGCGCAGGTTTTACACTTCCTGCAGTGGCAGGGGAATGGGGTGTAGTCTGGTGGGGGGAGTGGATCTGACAAGGGAGTTGTGGAGGGAATGGTCTCTCCGGAACGTTGATAGGGGTGGGGAGGGAAATATATCCCTGGTGGTGGGGTCTGTTTGTAGGTGGCAGACGTGGCAGAGGATGATGCTGCCTGGCCGAACTGGTCCTCACCCTTAACAACTTCTCCTTCCAATCCTCCCACTTCCTCCAGACAAAAGGGGTAACCATGGGCACCTGTATGGGCCCAGCTATGCCTATCTCTTTGTCGGCTATGTAGAACAGTCCATCTTCCGTAATTTCACCG
Organism: Chiloscyllium punctatum; assembly: GCF_047496795.1. Lineage (NCBI taxonomy): Eukaryota > Metazoa > Chordata > Chondrichthyes > Orectolobiformes > Hemiscylliidae > Chiloscyllium > Chiloscyllium punctatum. Next base: position 457,947 of record NC_092747.1, read on the forward strand.
GCACCACTCCCCACCTCTTCCTCCGCTACATTGATGACTGCATCGGCGACACCTCGTGCTCCCATGAGGACGTTGAACAGTTCACCAACTTCATCAACACATTCCACCCCGACCTTAAATTTACCTGGACCATCTCTGACACCTCCCTCCCCTTCCTGGAACTCTCCATCTCCATTAACGGTGACCGACTCAACACGGCCATCTACTACAAACCCACCAACTCCTACAGCTACCTGGACTACACTTCCTTTCACCTTACCTCCTATAAAACTGCCATCTCGTATTCCCAATTCCTCAGCTTCCACTGCATCTGTTCCCAGGATGACTAATTCTGCCTTAGAACATCCCAGATGGCCTCCTTCCTCCAAGATCACAATTTACCTTCCCACGTGAATGATGATGCCCTCCAGCGCATCTCCTCCACTTCCTGCACCTCTGCCCTCAAATCCCATCCCTCCAATGCAACAAGGACAGTATCCCCCTGGTCCTCACCTTCCATCCCACCAACTTCTGTATACATCGTATCATCTTCCGCCACTTCCGCCACCTACAAACAGACCCCACCACTAGGGATATATTTCCCTCCCCACCCCTATCAGCGTTCTGGAGAGATCATTCCCTCCACAACTCCCTTATCAGATCCACTCCCCCCACCAGACTACAGTTATCCGTACTGTTCAGTAACAACATTGATAATAGCATAAACAGTCAAATATCCAAATTGCTGATGACACAAAATTGGGCTGCTTTGTAAACAGTGTTGATGACAGCATGAAATTACAGCAGGATATTGATAGATTAGACAAATGGGCAGAGCTGTGGCTGATGGATTTTTGTATTGGCAAGTGTGAGATTATCCATTTCAGACCAAGAAAGGGTTGATCAGAGTATTTTTCAGAAGCACATAGTTAAATGCAGTGGACCTCCAATCAGATTTTGGAGTTCAGCTGCATATCTCTTTAAAATGCCATGGAACAGATACAGAAAATAATTAAGAAAACTAATGGAATTCTGGCGTTCATATCTAAAAGGCTGGAATATAGCGATTCAAACATTATACTGCAGTTATACAAAACCCTGGTCAGACCTCACTCAGAGCACCATGGGCAGACCGGGGCACCACACCTGAGGATGGATAGATTGGTTCTGGAGGGAGTTCAACGCAGGTTTACAAGAATGATACCTGGACTTCGGGGGTTAGGTTATGAGGAGAGATTAGAAAAATGAGGCATGGCTTCTCCTGAATTTAGAAGGTTAAAGGTTGATCTAATCAAGGTCTTCAGGATATTACCAGGAAGAGACAGGCTTAATTTAGATAAACTATTCCCACTGGTTGAAGATTCTAGAACCTGGGCATTGTCAAAGATTTTGAGTCAGGTTATTCAGGAGATTTGTTCAAAAGCACTTCAACATACAAACAGCAAAAGAACAGAAGAGAAGTGCTGTCCAGGAACAGGCCCTTCGGCCCTCTAAGCCTGTGCTGATCATCTTACCTCAACTAAACTAAAAAAACAAACCTCCTGCCCTTGTTTGGTCCATATCCCTCTATTCCCTCCCTATTCATAGAACCATCCAGATGCCTCTTAAATGTCACCAATGTACCTGCTTCCATCACCTCTTCTGGCAATGTGTTCCAGACTCCTCCCACTCTCTGCATGAAAAACATCCCTAGCACATCTCCCTTAAACTTTTCCCCTCTCACCTTGAACCTGTGCCCCCTTGTAATTGGAACTTCAATTCTGGGAAGAAGGCCGCTGACTCTCCACCCTATCATAATGCCTCTCATAATTTTGTAGCCATCTGTCAGGTCTCCTTTCTCCAGTGAAAACAATCCCAGTCTTTTTAACCTTTCCTCAGAGCCAATCAGGTCCTTGAGACAGACAACATCCTGATGAAACTTCTCTGCACTCTTTCCAAAGCTTCCACGTCCTTCTGGTCGTGTGGTGACCAAAACGGCACACAATACCCCAAATGCAGCCTAACAAGAGTATTATATCACTGCAACATGGTCCGCCAACTCCTGTACTCCATGCCCCGGCTGATGAAGGCAAACATGGCCACCTGTGTTCCCACTTTTAGGAACTGTGGACCTGCATGCTCAGATCTGTCTGTGTGTTAATGTTCCTCAGGTTTCTGCCATTTACAGTATAATTCACACTTAAATTAAAGAGTAGTGGAGGTTTGGAATTCTCTTCCTTAAAGAGCGGTCAATGTTCATTCAAGTGTTAAATTTAAATCTGAGATAGACAAATGTTTATTAAACAAAGGATATGGGCCCAAGACAGGCATAAAGCATGGTCACAGATCAGCCATGATGTTATTGAATTGCAGAACAGGCTTGAGGGGTTGAATGGCCTATTAGACCATAAGACCATAAGACATTGGAGCAAAGATTAGGCCGTTCAGCCGATCAAGTCTGCTCCACTCCATTCAATCATGACTGATTGGTTTCTCAACTCCATTCTCCCGCTTTCTCCCTATAACCCTTGATCCCCTTAATACACAAGAACCTATTTATCTCAGTCCTAAATATACTCAATGACCTGACCTCCACAACCTTCTGTGGCAATGAATTCCACAGGTTCCCCACTCTCTGGCTGAAGAGGTTTCTCCTTATCTCCGTTCTAAAGGGTCTTCCCTTTACTCTAAGGCTGTGCCCTCGAGTCCTAGTCTCCAATGGAAACATCTTCCCAACATCCACTCTGTCCAGGCCATTCAGTATTCTCTAAGTTTCATTAAATCCCTCCCTCATCCTTCTAAACTCCATCCAGTATAGACCTAGAGTCCTCAAATGTTCCTCATATGTTAAACTTTTCATTCCTGGGACCATTCTCATGGACCTCCTCTGAACATGCTGCAGGGCCAAAATTCATTTCTGATGTTCCTAATTCAAAGAGGTGACAGAAAGCAAAAGAGAAAAATATAAATACAGGAAATGATAACTGGACCATGACAGGAAAGGATAGAAAGTATAAACTTTAGTGAAAGCTCGTAAATAAGATGAGAATTTACAAAGAGTAAAAGGATTAAACTAAAGGCTCTGTATCTGAATGCAGTCAGCAATGGATGCACTGAGAGTGTAAATACAGATGAAAATATAGAGTCTAAGTAGAAACAAACTTAAAAACAAAATAAATGAATAGGCCACATGGCTGATCTGATTTTAACCTCAACTCTACATTCCTGAAAACCTCCAATCATCTTTCAGCCCCTCAGTAATGAACAGTCTCATGTTGTGGAATAGAAACAGACCATTTGGCTCTTTGATAATCCCTTTCTATACTGATTTGACCAAACTAAACCTCACTCTCCTACCCACCCCTATAATCCTTTAATAATCTTTTCTGAAAATAAACAACTATGTAAATTCCTTCATCTGATGGGCCTGCACAAAGGTGTCATTATAGGAGCAGGTGCAACCTGAATCAAAATCTCCTGGCTCAGAATTAAATTCACTCCCAACGTGTCACAACAGCCTCAAATGAATAAGTACAATCTGATAGCAATTACAGAGACATGGCTCAATATGTGGGGTAGCAGGTTCACTCGAGGATTTCAAATTAAATGAGATGGTAATGTGAAGAGGGAATGTGCAGGGCCATGGGGAGAAGGCAGGGGAATGGTTTAAGGTGAATTACTCATCCAGTCAGTGGGACATGATGGGCCGAATGGCATCCTCCTGTGACAATTCTGTGAATAATAGTGTAGTTTGATGTAAATTGAAGGCCATTAGAGGTAATTGGGGTTACTGAAAGGGCATCAGGCATCATTGGTGATCTCTCTGAAAGATGGTCCTCAACTACTTACCTGTTGTTGGGTTGAGTCGTAACTTGTTAGCCCCCAATCCAGATTTGATCCGGTAACTGAGTCTGCTGTTCTCTCCCAGGTCAGCATCCTGGGCAACGATGTAAGAGATGATATTACTAATGGGCTGGTCCTCCATGACCTGGAGCACTGATGGAGACAGGAACTGGGGCTCATTGTCATTTTCATCAGTCACAAAAACACGGACTGTTACAGCTGAGGATTTCCGCTGGGATCTCTCCACTGTTTGGTCCATGGCTTGTACCACCAGCAGGAAGAATGGAGTGGTCTCCCGGTCAATAACTGCTGCTGCTGTCAGTGTTCCAGTCATGGAGTCAATGTGGAGGAAGTTCCCAGGGGGTGTTTGCTGGAGGAGAGTGTATTGGACCTGGCTGTTGGGACCACTTCCATCTTTATCAACTGCCTGGAAGGTGTAGATGGAGGTACCAACTGCTGCATTCTCATTGATGACTAGAGTGATGGGGTCCTCAGCAAACTGTGGTGCATATTCATTGCGATCCTCAATATTGATGTCGACAATGGCGAGAGTGCTATGGGGGAGAGCTGTACTCAGGTCATCAATTGTAATCTCCAGTTGGTAATGTGATCCCAATTCGTAATCCAGCTCCTGGGCCAAGTAAATTTTACCTGTGAATCTGTCCACAACAAATCTCCCATCCACATCTGTTCCACCCACCAGGGTATATGTCACCTGCCCATTGGCACGACTCGATTGATCCTGGGAGACCACTGAACCAATGATAGAGCCTGGGGCTTTCCCTTCCATAGAACTGAAGGTAAATGAGTTGCTGCCAGACTGAGGCAGGCTGTTGGCTGAGCTCAGTACCTAAAGGGTGAAACACATTGGGGTTAGAAGACAACCACTGCAGGGCAACTAGATAAAACTGTGACAGGACACGGTGCTAATGGAGTGAGGTGAGACCCTGGGAAAGGAGCAAGCTCATCTTCTGCAGGGACACAAATCACTGGAGTAGGACTTCTTCCCCACCCCCTGCCTCCAGACCTGAGCACCTGAACACATCCTTCCCTAACCCCTGAAGTAAATGTGAAGTTATTCGCTTTGGGAGGAAGACAGATTATTATCTGAATGGCTATAAACTGAGAGAGATGAAAGTGCAACAAGACCTGAGTGTCCTCCACACCAGTCACTGAAGGTAAGCACTGCAGGTGCAACAGGAGGTGAAGAAGGCAAATGGTATTTTGGCCTTCACAGCGAGAGGATTTGAGTAATCGAGCAGGGATGTCTTTCTGCAACTGCATTATCACTGGAGTCTGGACTGTTAATCCAAAGACCTAGATCATGTCCTGGGGACCTGGGTTGAATCCCAACATGGCAGATGGTGGAATTTGAACCCACAGCAATGTGGTTGACTCTTAACTGCCCTCTGGGCAATTAGGCAGGGGCAATAAATGCTGGCCCAGCCAGCGATGCCCATATCCTGAGAATGAATAAAAGAAACAGTTGGCCTTGTTTGTGGAATCATCTGTGTGTTCCTGCCTAAGATCTGGTTCATGCATCAACAGTGAACATTCTGGATGCTGAAACAATTCATTTTCACACCAACTGGGAAAAGTATGTTCACCTGGACACGGATAGCGAGCGACGTGGTCTGGGGTGGATGCCCACGGTCACTGGCCAGAGCTGTCAACTCGTACTCATGTCTCTCGAGCCTGTACAACACTGTGGCTGTCCGGAGTTCACCAGAGGTTGGGTGAAGAGAGAAAAGCTGGGCCCAGGGTCCTAGAGACAGACAGAGAGAGAGAGAGAGAGGGAGATGAATTAACATGATATAGGAGCATCAGAAGCTTGCTTTCCATGATGGAGAGAGAGAGATCACATTCCCCTTCAAATAACTAAGAATCAAGATGAGTCACGCTGCCCTTTCAGGATGTGCCATTTGATTGGATTATGGTTTCTCTGTATCTTGGTATGTTTTACCCTCACATCAAAAAACTATAGAAACCAGAGAAGTGTGTTACAGCACATTCAACCCATTGTTTATGTGCTGGCTAAATAAATTAGCTGCCATTCTCACTTTCTAGCCCAGCTCCATAACAGGCTCCAGTTCTTCAGGGACTGATCCAAGCTCTTTTTAAGTGAGTTGAGGGTTTCTGCATCAACCACCAAACTGAGCAATTAATTCCAGATATTTACCATTCTCTGGGGGAAGAATACATTCCTTGTGTCTTTTCTAATTCTTCCACGAATCATATTCTGGGTATTCCAACATGGAGGATGGGAAAACATTGTGGCTGTAAGAGCTGTTCCTTTTTTTGAGGTATTTTAGGTGTCGGAGCTGATTTCCTTAAATTCCAGGAGCAGTTATTATTGTTTTATAAGGAGTTGCATTATTTTTGAACTTTGAGGAAACAAAATCAAAATAACAGCACTTTAAAAAGGAGGAAGAGAGACCAAGGTAGAGATCACATGGTCAGAGAGGGAGAGAGAGAAAGTAACCTATACTGCTGTCTGACCCAGCAGTGAATCTGCACAGTTACTGCCTTTGCTGTTTGAGTTCAAGTATCTCTGGACATCAGAGTGCGCCTGGGAAAAATGAACAATCAGCAAAATTCACAGCTGACCTTGGAGGAACCTGTGTAGGAGAGCTCACAGCACAGGAACAGATGAGACATAGTTTTTACTGGTAAACTTGCTTTTTTTGTGTAAATCTACAATAGTGACTAGAGGGGTTATTTTTGGCTATATGTTTTACTGAGAACTGTCTCCTGATTAAAATGTAAAATTATAAAACATAGGTACTAAGCTTGCCTGAGCAGTAGGACTATGGTATTTTCTGGGTCTAGAGATCGTTAAAACGCAAAGAAGGCCTTTAATAGAGTGATGCATTCTTCCTGTCGGATGTGGGAGTTTATGGAGAGTTTTCATGTTACTGATGATTATGTCTGCAGAAAATGTCTTTAGTTGTGAATCTTATTGGATCACATGAATCAGTTGGAGCAGCAGTTAGAGGCAATGAGGAATTTACAGGAGCTAGGAGGTGTGATGGATAGTGGTTATAGGAAGGGAGAAAAATGCAGATGCAGTCAGGTAGATGGGTTACCTCCAGGAAAGCTAGGAGAGGGAGGCAGGTGGTGCAGGAGTCTTCTGTGGCTCTCCCCATCTCAAGCAAGCACACTGTTTTGGAAAATGTAGGGGGTGATGGACTCTCAGGGGACTGTAGCACAAACAGCCAAGTTTCTGATAGCAAGATAGGCTCTAATGTAATAAGGGGTTTGTTGGGTTCCAAGCGATCGATTGTGGTAGAGGACTCTCTAGTCAGAAGCACAGACAGATGTTTCTGTGGCCAACGAGACATCAGAATGGTGTGTTGTTTCCCTGGTGCCAGGATCAAGGATGTCTTGGAGAGAGTGCAGAATGCTGTCACGGGGGAGAGGGGCCAGCAGGAGGTCATTCTACACATTGGAACCAACGACATAGGAAGGGAAAGGGATGAGATTCTGAAGGGAGATTACAGAGAGTTAGGCAGAAATTTAAAAAGGAGGTCCTCAAGGGTAGTAATATCTGGATTACTCCCAGTGCTACGAGCTAGTGAGGGCAGGAATAGGAGGGTAGAACAGATGAAGGCATGGCTGAGGAGCTGGTATATAGGAGAAGGATTCACATTTTTGGATCATTGGAATCTCTTCTGGGATTGAAATAACCTGTACAAGAAGGACAGATTGCATCTGAATTGGAAGGGGACTAATATACTGGCAGGGAGATTTGCTACAGCCGCTTGGGAGGATTTAAACTAGTAAGGTGGTGGGGGGGGGGGGGGTGGGGCGGGGGGGGGTGTGCGGTGGGACCCAGGGAGATAGTGCGGAAAGAGATCGATCTGAGACTGGTACAGTTGGGAAAAAGAGCAAGTCAAACAGTCAGGGCAGGCGGGAACAAAGCAGAGAATGAGGTAAATTAAACTGCATTTATTTCAATGCAAGAGGCCTAACAGGGAAGGCAGATGAATTCAGAGCATGGTTAGGGACATTGCTTTGGGATACCATAGCAATTACAGAAATGTGACTCAGGGATGGACAGGATTGGCAGCTTAATGTTCCAGGATACAAATACGGGGAAAGTGAGGACTGCAGTTGCTGGAGATCAGAGCTGAAAAACATGTTGCTGGAAAAGCGCAGCAGGTCAGGCAGCATCAAAGGAGCAGGAGAATCGACGTTTCGGGCATCAGCCCTTCTTCAGGAATGATTCCAGAAGAAGGGCTTATGCCCAAAACGTCAATTCTCCTGCTCCTTTGATGCTGCCTGACCTGCTGCGCTTTTCCAGCAACACATTTTTCAGCTCAGGATACAAATGCTACAGGAAGGATAGAAAGGGAGGCAAGAGAGGAGGGGGAGTGGCATTTTTGATAAGGGACAGCATTACAGCTGTACTAGGGAGGATATTCCCGGAAATACATCCAGGGAAGTTATTTGGGTGGAACTGAGAAATAAGAAAGGGATGATCACATTATTAGGATTGTACTATAGACCCCCCCCCCCCCAGTAATCAGTAGGAAATTGAGAAACAAATTTGTAAGGAGATCTCAGTTATCTGTAAGAATATTAGCATGGTTATGATAGGGGATTTAAAGTATCCAAACATAGACTGGGATTGCCATAGTGCTAAGTGGAGAGGAATTTGTTAAGTGCGTACAAGACAATTTTCTGATTCAGTATGTGGATGTACCTACTAGAGAAGGTGCAAAGCTTGGCCTACTCTTGGAAAATAAGGCAGGGCAGGTGACTGAGGTGTCAGTGGGGGAGCACTTTGGGGCCAGCGACCATAATTCTATTAGTTTGAAAATAGTGATGGAAAAGGATAGACCGGATCTAAAAGTTAAAGTTCTAAATTGGAGGAAAGCTAATTTTGACAGTATTAGACAAGAACTTTCGAAAGCTGATTGGAGGCAGATGTTCGCAGGAAAAGGGACGGCTGGAAAATGAAACAGAGTATGTTCCTATTAGGGCAAAAGGCAAGGCTGGTAGGTATAGGGAATGCTGGATGACTGGAGAAATTGAGGTTTTGGTTAAGAAGAAGAAGGAAGCATATATCAGGTATCAACAGCAGAGATCGAATGGGGCGGTACGGTGGCTCAGTGGTTAACACCGCTGCCTCACAGCACCAGGGATCTGGGTTCGATTCCAGCCTCGGGCGACAAACGCATCAAACACACCAACACACCAAACACACCAACATAAACACACCAACATAAACACACAAAACACACCAACACAGACCAAACACACAGACAGAAAAACACCAAACACACCAACACAAACACACCAACACACCAAACCCACCAACACAAACACACCAGCACAAACGCATCAAACACACCAACACAAACACACGAAACACACCAACACAGACCAAACACAACAAAGACACAGACACAAACACACCAAACACATCAACACACCAAACACACCAACACAAACACACCAATCACACATACACAAACACACCAACACAGACCTAACACACCAACACAAACACACCAAACTCACCAACACAAACACACCAAACTCACCAACACAAATGCACCAAACACACCAACACAAACACACCAAACACACCAACACAAACGCACAAACACACCAACACAAACACACCAAACATACCAACACAAACACACCAAACACACCAACACAAACACACCAACACACCAAACACACCAACATAAACACACCAAACACACCAACATAAACACACCAAACACACCAACACAAACACACCAAACATACCAACACAAACACACCAAACCCACCAACACAAACACACCAGCACAAACGCATCAAACACACCAACACACCAAACACACAAACACATACACACCAAACACACCAACACAAACACACCAAACACACCAACACACCAAACACACCAACACAAACAGACCAAACACACCAACACAAACACACCAAACACACCAACACAGACCAAACACACCAACAGAAACACACCAAATTCACCAATACAAACATACCAAACACACCAACAGAAACACACCAAACACACCAACACAAACACACCAAACACAGTAACACAAACACACCAAACACAGCAATACAAACATACCAAACACACCAACACCAACACACCAAACACACCAACACAAATGCACCAAACACACCAACACCAACACACCAAACACACCAAACACACCAAAACAAACACACCAACACAAACGCACAAACACAAACACACCAAACACACCAACACAAATGCACTAAACACACCAACACACCAACCCCAACACAAACACACCAGCACAAACGCATCAAACACACCAACACACCAAACACACCAACACAAACACACCAAACACACCAACACAAACACACAAAACACACCAACACAGACCAAACACACCAACAGAAAAACAACATAGACACAGACACAAACACACCAAACACACCAACAGAAACACACCAAACACACCAACAGAAACACACCAAACACACCAACACAAACACACCAAACACACCAACACAGACCAAACACACCAACAGAAACACACCAAACACACCAAAACAAACACACCAAAAACAGTAACACAAACACACCAAACACAGCAATACAAACGCACCAAACACACCAACACAAACAGACCAAACACACCAACACAAACACAAACACACCAAACACACCAACGCAAACGCACCAACACAACACACCAACACCAATGCACCAAACACATCAACACACCCAACCCACCAACACAAATGAACAAAACACACCAACACAAATGCAACAAACACACCAACACAAATGCAACAAACACACTAACACAAACACACCAAACACACCAAAACAAATACACCAACACAAAAACACCAAAAACATCGACACAAACGCACCAACACAAATACACCAACACAACACAAACACATCAAAACAAACACACCAACACAATGACACCAAACACACCAAACACACCAAAACAAACGCACCAAAAGAAACACACCAACACAAACACACAGAAACAAACTCACCAACACAAACACACCAAACACACCAACACAAACACACCAAACACACTAACACAAACACACCAAACAAACCAATGCAAAATCACCCACACAAACAGTCCAATCACACCAACATAAACACAACAAACAAACCAACACACCAAACACACCAACACAAATGCACCAAACACACCAACACAAATGCAACAAACACACCAACACACCAAACACACCAAAACACACCAACACCAACGCACCAAAAACATCAACACACCAAAAACACCAACAAAAACACACCAAACCCACCAACACCAACGCATCAAACACACCAACACAAATGCACCAAACACACTAACACAAACACACCAAACACACCAACACACCAAAATAAATACACCAATACAAACACACCAATACAAACACACCAAACACACCAACACAACACAAACACATCAAAACAAACACACCAACACAAACACACCAAACACACAAACCCCAACACAAACACACCAACACAAATGCATCAAACACACCAACACACCAAACACACCAACGCCAACACAAACACACCAGCACAAATGCATCAAACACACCAACACACCAAACACACAAATGCCAACACAAACACACCAGCACAAATGCATCAAACACACCAACACACCAAACACACCAACACAAACACACAAAACACACCAATACAGACCAAACACACCAACAGAAAAACACCAAACACACCAACACAAACACAAAGACACAGACACAAACACACCAAACACACCAACACAAACACACCAAACACACCAACACAGACCAAACACACCAACAGAAACACCAACACAAACACACCAAACACACCGACACAAACACACCAAACACACCAACACAAACACACCAAACACACCAACAGAAACACACCAAAAACAGTAACACAAACACACCAAACACAGCAACACAAACAGACCAAACACACCAACACAAACACAAACACACCAACGCAAACACACCAACACACCAAACACATCAACACCAATGCACCAAACACATCAACACACCAAACACACCAACACAAATACACCCAAACCACCAACACAAACGAACCAAACACACAAACACAAACACACCGAAACAAACGCACCAAGACAAATGCAGAAAAAACACCAATGCAAACACACCAAACACACCAACACAAACTCACTAACACAAACACACCAAACACACCAACACAAACACACCAAACACACCAAACAAACCAATACAAACACACCAACACAAACAGTCCAATCACACCAACATAAAACAACAAACACACCAACACAAATGCACCAAACACACCAACACAAATGCACCAAACACACCAACACAAATGCACCAAACACACCAACAGAAACACACCAAACACACCAACATAAACACACCAAACACACCAACAGAACACACCAAACACACCAACAGAAACACACCAAACACACCAACAGAAACACACCAAACACACCAAAACAAACACACCAAAAACAGTAACACAAACACACCAAACACAGCAATACAACCGCACCAAACACACCAACACAAACAGACCAAACACACCAACACAAACACAAACACACCAAACACACCAACGCAAACGCACCAACACAACAAACACACCAACACCAATGCACCAAACACATCAACACACCCAACCCACCAACACAAATGAACCAAACACACCAACACAAATGCAACAAACACACTAACACAAACACACCAAACACACCAACACACCAAACACACCAAAACAAATACACCAACACAAAAACACCAAAAACATCGACACAAACGCACCAACACAAATACACCAACACAACACAAACACATCAAAACAAACACACCAACACAATGACACCAAACACACCAAACACACCAAAACAAACGCACCAAAAGAAACACACCAACACAAACACACAGAAACAAACTCACCAACACAAACACACCAAACACACTAACACAAACACACCAAACAAACCAATGCAAAAACACCCACACAAACAGTCCAATCACACCAACATAAACACAACAAACAAACCAACACACCAAACACACCAACACAAATGCACCAAACACACCAACACAAATGCAACAAACACACCAACACACCAAACACACCAAAACAAACACACCAACACCAACGCACCAAAAACATCAACACACCAAAAACACCAACAAAAACACACCAAACCCACCAACACCAACGCATCAAACACACCAACACAAATGCACCAAACACACTAACACAAACACACCAAACACACCAACACACCAAAATAAATACACCAATACAAACACACCAAACACACCAACACAACACAAACACATCAAAACAAACACACCAACACAAACACACCAAACACACAAACACAAATGCACCAAACACACCAACACAAACACACCAAACACACCAACACACCAAACCCACCAACACAAACACTCCAGCACAAACGCATCAAACACACCAACACAAACACACCAAACACACCAACACAAACACACCAACACAAACACACCAAACACACCAACACAGACCAAACACACCAACAGAAAAACACCAAACACACCAACAGAAACACACCAAACTCACCAACACAAACACACCAAACACACCAAAACTAACACACCAAACACAGTAACACAAACACACCAAACAAAGCAATACAAACACACCAAACACACCAACACAAACAGACCAAACACACCAACACAAACACAAACACACCAACACAAACACACCAACACACCAAACACACCAACACAAATGCACCAAACACACCAACACAAATGCACCAAACACGCCAACACAAACACACCAAACACACCAAAACAAACACACCAAACACACCAACACAGACACAAACACACCAACACAAACACAAACACACCAAACCTAACACACCAAACACAGTAACACAAACACACCAAACAAAGCAATACAAACACACCAAACACACCAACACAAATTCACCAAACACACCAACACAAACACACCAAACACACTAACACAAACACACCAAACACACCAACACAAATGCACCAAACACACCAAACAAACACACCAAACACACCAACACCAACACACCAAACACACCAACACAAACACACCAAACACACCAACACAAATGCACCAAACACACTAACACAAACACACCAAACACACCAACACAAATGCACCAAACACACCAAACAAACACACCAAACACACCAACACAACACAAACACATCAAAACAAACACACCAACACAAACACACCAAACACACCAACACAAACACACCAAACACACCAACACAAACACACCAACACACCAAACACACCAACACCATCACACCAAACACACAAACACAAATGCACCAAACACACCAACACAAACACACCAAACACACCAACACACCAAACCCACCAACACAAACACACCAGCACAAACGCATCAAACACACCAACACACCAACACAAACACAAACACACCAAACACACCAACACCAACACACCAACACAAACGCACAAACACACCAAACATATCAACACAAACACACCAAACACACCAACACAAATGCACTAAACACACCAACACAAACACACCAAACACACCAACACACCAACCCCAACACAAACACACCAACACAAATGCACTAAACACACCAACACCAACACAAACACACCAGCACAAACGCATCAAACACACCAACACACCAAACACACCAACACAAACACACCAAACACACCAACACAAACACACAAAACACACCAACACAGACCAAACACACCAACAGAAAAACACCAAACACACCAAGACAAACACACCAAAGACACAGACACAAACACACCAAACACACCAACAGAAACACACCAAACACACCAACACAAACACAGCAAACACACCAACACAAACATACCAAACACACCAACACAAACACACCAAACACACCAAAACAAACACACCAAAAACAGTAACACAAACACACCAAACACAGCAATACAAACGCACCAAACACACCAACACAAACAGACCAAACACACCAACACAAACACAAACACACCAAACACACCAACACAAATGCACCAAACACACCAACACAAACACACCAAACACACCAACACAAACAGACCAAACACACCAACACAAACACAAACACACCAAACACACCAACACAAACACACCAACACACCAAACACACCAACACAAATGCACCAAACACACCAACACAAACACACCAAACACACCAACACAAACACACCAAACATACCAACACAAACGCACCAAACACACCAACACAAACGCATCAAACACACCAACACACCAAACAAACCAACACAAACACACCAAACACACCAACACAAACACACCAAACATACCAACACAAACACACCAAACACACCAACACAAATGCACCAAACACACCCACACAAACACACCAAACACACCAACACAAACACACCAAACATACCAACACAAACACACCAAACACACCAACACAAATGCACCAAACACACCAACACAAACACACCAACACACCAAACCCACCAACACAAACACACCAGCACAAACGCATCAAACACACCAACACACCAAACACACCAACACAAACACACCAACCACACCAACACAAACACACCAAACACACCAACACAGACCAAACACACGAACAGAAACACACCAAACTCACCAACACAAACACACCAAACACACCAAAACAAACACACCAAACTCACCAACACAAACACACCAAACACACCAAAACAAACACACCAAACACAGTAACACAAAAACACCAAACACAGCAATACAAACATACCAAACACACCAACACAAACACACCAAACACACCAACACAAACACACCAAACACACCAACAGAAACACACCAAACTCACCAAAACAAACACACCAAACACACCAAAACAAACACACCAAACACACCAACACAAACACACCAAACACACCAACACACCAACAGACCAACACAAATGCACCAAACACACCAACACAAACACACCAACAGACCAACACAAATGCACCAAACACACCAACACAAACACACCAACACACCAAACACACCAAAACAAACACACCAACACAAACGCACCAAACATATCAACACAAACACACCAAACACACCAACACAAATGCACTAAACACACCAACACAAACACACCAAACACACCAACCCACCAACCCCAACACAAACACACCAGCACAAACGCATCAAACACACCAACACACCAAACACACCAACACAAACACACCAACACAAACGCAAACACACCAACACAAACACACCAAACACACCAACACAAACACACCAAACACACCAACACAAATGCACCAAACACACCAACACAAACACACCAAACACACCAACACAAATGCACCAAACACACCAAACACACCAACACAAACACACCAAACATACCAACACAAACACACCAACACAAACACACCAACACAAACACACCAAACACACTAACACAAACACACCAAACAAACCAATGCAAAAACACCAACACAAACAGTCCAATCACACCAACATAAACACAACAAACAAACCAACACACCAAACACTCCAACACAAATGCACCAAACACACCAACACAAATGCAACAAACACACCAACGCACCAAACACACCAAAACAAACACACCAACACCAACGCACCAAACACATCAACACACCAAAAACACC
The DNA here is from genome assembly GCF_047496795.1 of Chiloscyllium punctatum. Taxonomy (NCBI): domain Eukaryota; kingdom Metazoa; phylum Chordata; class Chondrichthyes; order Orectolobiformes; family Hemiscylliidae; genus Chiloscyllium; species Chiloscyllium punctatum. The sequence goes on from NC_092747.1 coordinate 474,445, forward strand.
AACACCAACGCATCAAACACACCAACACAAATGCACCAAACACACTAACACAAACACACCAAACACACCAACACACCAAAATAAATACACCAACACAAACACACCAAACACACCAACACAACACAAACACATCAAAACAAACACACCAACACAAACACACCAAACACACAAACACAAATGCACAAAACACACCAACACAAACACACCAAACACACCAACACACCAAACCCACCAACACAAACACTCCAGCACAAACGCATCAAACACACCAACACAAACACACCAAACACACCAACACAAACACACCAACACAAACACACCAAACACACCAACACAGACCAAACACACCAACAGAAAAACACCAAACACACCAACAGAAACACACCAAACTCACCAACACAAACACACCAAACACACCAAAACTAACACACCAAACACAGTAACACAAACACACCAAACAAAGCAATACAAACACACCAAACACACCAACACAAACAGACCAAACACACCAACACAAACACAAACACACCAACACAAACACACCAACACACCAAACACACCAACACAAATGCACCAAACACACCAACACAAATGCACCAAACACACCAACACAAACACACCAAAAACACCAACACACCAAACCCACCAACACAAACACACCAGCACAAACGCATCAAACACACCAACACGCCAAACATACCAAACACACCAACACAAACACACGAAACACACCAACACAGACCAAACACACCAACACAAACACAACAAAGACACAGACACAAACACACCAAACCTAACACACCAAACACAGTAACACAAACACACCAAACAAAGCAATACAAACACACCAAACACACCAACACAAACACAAACACACCAACACAAACACACCAAACACACCAACACAAATGCACCAAACACACCAACACAAATGCACCAAACACACCAACACAAACACACCAAAAACACCAACACACCAAACCCACCAACACAAACACACCAGCACAAATGCATCAAACACACCAACACGCCAAACATACCAAACACACCAACACAAACACACGAAACACACCAACACAGACCAAACACACCAACACAAACACAACAAAGACACAGACACAAACACACCAAACCTAACACACCAAACACAGTAACACAAACACACCAAACAAAGCAATACAAACACACCAAACACACCAACACAAACAGACCAAACACACCAAAACTAACACACCAAACACAGTAACACAAACACACCAAACAAAGCAATACAAACACACCAAACACACCAACACAAACAGACCAAACACACCAACACAAACACAAACACACCAACACAAACACACCAACACGCCAAATACACCAACACAAATGCACCAAACACGCCAACACAAACACACCAAACACACCAACACAAACACACCAACACACCAAACCAACCAACACAAACACACCAGCACAAACGCATCAAACACACCAACACGCCAAACATACCAAACACACCAACACAAACACACGAAACACACCAACACAGACCAAACACACCAACACAAACACAAAGACACAGACACAAACACACCAAACACACCAACACAAACACAAACACAACAACACAAACACATCAACACACCAAACCCACCAACACAAACACACCAACCACACCAACACAAACACACAAATCACACATACACAAACACACGAAACACACCAACACAGGCCCAACATACCAACAGAAACATACCAAACACACCAACAGAAACCCACCAAACTCACCAACACAAACACTCCAAACACACCAAAACAAACACACCAAACACACCAACACAAACACACCAAACACACCAACGCAAACAGACCAAACACACCAACACAAACAGACCAAACACACCAACACAAACACAAACACACCAAACACACCAACACAAACACACCAACACACCAAACACACCAACACAAATGCACCAAACACACCAACACAAACACACCAAACATACCAACACAAACACACCAAACACACCAACACAAATGCACCAAACACACCAACACAAACACAGCAAACACCAAACACACCCACACAAACACACCAAACACACCAACACAAACACACCAAACATACCAACACAAACACACCAAACACATCAACACAAACACACCAACACACCAAACCCACCAACACAAACACACCAGCACAAACGCATCAAACACACCAACACACCAAACACACCAACACAAACACACCAACCACACCAACACAAACACACCAAACACACCAACACAGACCAAACACACGAACAGAAACACACCAAACACAGCAATACAAACATACCAAACACACCAACACAAACACACCAAACACACCAACACAAACACACCAAACACACCAAAACAAACACACCAAACACAGTAACACAAACACACCAAACACAGCAATACAAACATACCAAACACACCAACACAAACACACCAAACACACCAACACAAACACACCAACACACCAACACAAATGCACCAAACACACCAACACAAACACACCAAACACACCAACACACCAAACACACCAAAACAAACACACCAACACAAACGCACAAACACAAACACACAAACACAAACACACCAAACATATCAACACAAACACACCAAACACACCAACACAAATGCACTAAACACACCAAAACAAACACACGAAACACACCAACACACCAACCCCAACACAAACACACCAGCACAAACGCATCAAACACACCAACACACCAAACACACCAACACAAACACACCAAACACACCAACACAAACACAAACACACCAAACACACCCACACAAACACACCAACACACCAAACACACCAACACAAACACAAACACACCAACACAAACACACCAAACACACCAAAACAAACACACCAACACAAACGCAAACAAAGACACAGACACAAACACACCAAACACACCAACAGAAACACACCAAACACACCAACACAAACACACCAAACACACCAACACAAACACACAAAACACACCAACACAGACCAAACACACCAACAGAAACACACCAAACTCATCAACACAAACACACCAAACACACCAAAACAAACACACCAAAAACAGTAACACAAACACACCAAACACAGCAATACAAACACACCAAACACACCAACACAAACACAAACACACCAAACACACCAACGCAAATGCACCAACACAACAAACACACCAACACCAATGCACCAAACACATCAACACACCAAACACACCAACACAAACACACCCAACCCACCAACACAAATGAACCAAACACACCAACACAAATGCAACAAACACACTAACACAAACACACCAAACACACCAACACACCAAACACACCAAAACAAATACACCAACACAAAAACACCAAAAACATCGACACAAACGCACCAACACAAACACACCAACACAACACAAACACATCAAAACAAACACACCAACACAATGACACCAAACACACCAAACACACCAAAACAAACGCACCAAAAGAAACACACCAACACAAACACACAGAAACAAACTCACCAACACAAACACACCAAACAAACCAACACAAACACACCAAACACACCAACACAAACACACCAAACACACTAACACAAACACACCAAACAAACCAATGCAAAAACACCAACACAAACAGTCCAATCACACCAACATAAACACAACAAACAAACCAACACACCAAACACACCAACACAAATGCACCAAACACACCAACACAAATGCAACAAACACACCAACACACCAAACACACCAAAACAAACACACCAACACAAACACACCAAACACACCAACACACCAACACCAACGCACCAAACACATCAACACACCAAAAACACCAACACCAACGCACCAAACACACCAACACAAATGCACCAAACACACTAACACAAACACACCAAACACACCAACACAAATGCACCAAACACACCAACACAAACACACCAAACACACAAACACAAATGCACCAAACACACCAACACAAACACACCAAACACACCAACACACCAAACCCACCAACACAAACACACCAACACAAACACACCAAACACACCAACACAAACACACCAACACAAACACAAACACACCAAACACACCAACACAAATTCACCAAACACACCAACACCAACACAAATTCACCAAATACACCAACACAAACACACCAAACACACTAACACAAACACACCAAACACACCAACACACCAAACACACCAAAACAAATACACCAACACAAAAACACCAAAAACATCGACACAAACGCACCAATACAAACACACCAACACAACACAAACACATCAAAACAAACACACCAACACAATGACACCAAACACACCAAAACAAACGCACCAAAAGAAACACACCAACACAAACACACCGAAACAAACGCACCAAGACAAACGCAGAGAACACACCAATGCAAACACACCAAACACACCAACACAAACACACCAATCACACGAACACAAACACACCAAACAAACCAATACAAACACACCAACACAAACAGTCCAATCACACCAACATAAACACAACAAACACACCAACACACCAAACACACCAACACAAATGCACCAAACACACCAACACAAACACGCCAAACCCACCAACACAAACGAACCAAACACACCAACACAAATGCAACAAACACACTAACACAAACACACCAACACACCAAACACACCAAAATAAATACACCAACACAAAAACATAGACACAAACGCACCAATACAAACACACCAACACAACACAAACACATCAAAACAAACACACCAACACAATGACACCAAACACACCAAAACAAACACACAAACACAAACACACCAACACAAACACACCAAACACACCAACACCAACGCACCAAACACATCAACACACCAAACACACCAACAAAAACACACCAAACCCACCAACACAAACGCACCAAACACACCAACACAAATGCACCAAACACACTAACACAAACACACCAAACACACCAACACACCAAACACACCAAAACAAATACACCAATACAAACACACCAAACACACCGGCACAAACACACCAACACAACACAAACACATCAAAACAAACACACCAACACAAACACACCAAACACACCAAAACAAATGCACCAAAACAAACACACCAACACAAACACAACGACACAAACGCACCAACACAAACACACCAACGCAAACACACCAACACATACACACCAACACATACACACCAACACATACACACCAACACATACACACCAAACACACCAACACAAACACATCAACACAAACACACCAACACAAACGCACCAACACAAACACACAAACGCAAACACACAAAAACACACCAACGCAAACACATCAACACAAACATACCAAACACACCAACACAAACATACCAACACAAACACATCAACGCAAACACACCAACGCAAACACACAAAAACACACCAACACAAACACACCAAACACACCAACACAAACACATCAACACAAACACACCAACACAAACACACCAAACACACCAACACAAACACACCAACACAAACACACCAAACACACCAACGCAAACACACCAACACAAACGCACCAACACAAACACACAAACGCAAACACACCAACGCAAACACACCAACGCAAACACACCAACGCAAACACACCAACACAAACGCACCAACACAAACGCACCAACACAAACACACAAACGCAAACACACAAAAACACACCAACGCAAACACATCAACACAAACATACCAAACACACCAACACAAACACACCAAACACACCAACACAAACACACCAACGCAAACACACAAAAACACACCAACACAAACACACCAAACACACCAACACAAATACACCAACACAAATACATCAACACAAACACACCAAACACACCAACACAAACACATCAACACAAACACACCAACACAAACACTCCAAACACACCAACACAAACACACCAACGCAAACACACCAACACAAACACACCGACGCAAACACATCAACATAAACACACCACACCCACCAACACAAACACACCATACACACCAACGCAAACACACCAACACAAAACACACCAACACAAACACACCAACACAAACACATCAAACACACCAACACACACACACCAAACACACCAACACAAACACACCAAACACACCAACACAAACACACCAACGCAAACACACCAACACAAAACACACCAACACAAACACACCAACACAAACACATCAAACACACCAACACACACACACCAAACACACCAACACAAACACACCAAACACACCAACACAAACACACCAACACAAACACACCAACACAAATAAACCAGCAATAACACACCAACACAAACACACCAAAACAAACACACCAAACACACCAACGCAAACACACCAAACACACCAACACAAACACACCAACGCAAACACATCAACACAAGCACACCAAACACACCAACATAAACACACCAAACACACCAACACAAACACACCAAACACACCAACGCAAACACATCATCACAAACACACCAAACACATCAACACAAACACACCAAACACACGAACACAAACACATCAAACACACCAACACAAAGAAACCAAACACACAAACGCAAACACACCAACACAAACACACCAAACACACCAACACACCAAACCCACCAACACAAACACACCAATGCAAATACACCAAACACACGACCGCAAACACACCAAACACACCAATGCAAACACACCAAACACACCAACGCAAACACATCAACACAAACACACCAAACACAGCAACACAAACACACCAAACACACGAACACAAACACACCAAACACACCAACACACCAAACACACCAACACAAACACACCAAACACAGCAACACAAGCACACCAAACACACCAACACAAACACACCAAACACAGCAACACAAACACACCAAACACAGCAACACAAACACACCGAAACAAATGCACCAAGACAAACACAGAAAACACACCAATGCAAACACACCAAACACACCAACGCAAACTCACCCACACAAACACACCAAACACACTAACACAAACACACCAAACACACCAACACAAACACACCAACACAAACGCACCAAACACACCAACACAAACACACCAACAGAAACACACCAACAGAAACACACCAAACACAAACACACCAGCACAAACACACCAAACACACCAACACAAACATACCAAACACAAACATACCAAACACACCAACACAAACACACCAAACACACCAACACAAACACACCAACAGAAACACACCAACACAAACATACCAAACACAAACATACCAAACACAAACATACCAAACACAAACATACCAAACACACCAACACAAACACACCAACATACCAAACACACCAACACAAACACACCAACATACCAAACACAAACACACCAAACACACCAACACAAACACACCAAATACACCAACACACCAACACAAACACACCAAACACACCATCACAAACACACCAAACACACCAAACACATATAACCAAACACACCAAACACACATACCAAACACACCAACACAAACACACCAACCACCATTAGCTTCTGTTTCCTGTTTTTGAGCCAATTTTGAATCCAGCTCATTCCGTGAACCCTGTAGGATTTACTCTTTCTGACAAGTCTGCCATGTGAGTCCCTGTCAAATGGCTGACTTCGGTCCATGTAGAGAACATCCACTGCATTACCCTAATCAATCCAGGTATAACCTGGGCAGTAACAGACTGGATTAAAAAAAAATCACTGAGCGATAGGAAGTAGAGACTAATGATCCATGGGGAAGATTTGTAATAGAGTTCCCTAGCGGTCAGTATTGGGACCCTTGCTTTTTCTGATATTTATTAATGGTCAGGATCTTGCTGTGCAGTTGACAATTTCCATGTTTGCAGAGGACATAAAGCTTGGAAGAATTGTAATCTGTGAGAAAGACAAGGTGAAAATCCAAAAGACATTGACAAGTTGGTGGAGTGGATGGATAGGTGGCAGATGAAGGTCAATGCAGAGAAATTTGGAAGGAAGTTGAAAGACAATATAACATAGGGGTTCAATTCTAAAGGGGGTGCAGCAAACCTCTCTTACTTTGTGAGCAAACAACTACACATTGAAACAATGGTCATGCAACCAGTCTCACACCCCTTAAATCCACTGTTCCGTCCACATCTTGAACTTCTATCAGTTACTTCATTAGGGTCACAATCAAATCTCACGTTCCTCTATTTAACTGCACCTGCCGCTGACCTGCTAACTTCAGCATTGCTCAGTTTTCATTCCACCAATCTTACCTGCGAGTGAGTAAATCACAGTGCCATTCTCTCCCTCATCAGCATCCTTTGCCTGTAAAGTTGTCACCAGATTTCCTGGCTGATTTCCTTCAATAACCTGCATAGACATGAAGGTGAGAAGGACCATGTTGATGATGAGAATTCTTCAGGCTTTACTAAGAAAACAAACTTACTGGACAAGAAGTTAGATACATGTTGCACTCACATTGAATGTCAGTCACTCACAGTATTATACTCAGTCACTCGTGTACTGTCAAAGTCACAGGTGGTACATGTAAAGACTGTGTCTTTCTATTTTTCCATATTTTAATTGTGGACTGAAATGAGAAGTGAACTGTTTGATAAATCAAGGATTGTTGAACAGTTCCTGCAAGTTTTTGAAGATAAGTTACCAACACTTATTGGAAGCACTGTTTACCCAGCTGTTGGTTCCAGCAGCGGGAGGAGAAGGCACAGATGAGCTAGAACCAAGGGTTTGTACAAATGGAAATTCATCCAGAAACAAATAACTAATTGGTCTGTTAGTGATCAGTTATTGATGACAAAGGCTTTCTGCCTGCCAACAGCGATGTGATTGGTTCCCAGGTAGCTGCATAGCTTGGTGATTGGAACAGGATCGAGAGAAACCTTCAGACCATCATTGACTCAGGAGCTGTCTTTGTTCTCAGCAGTAGACAATAGACAATAGACAATAGGTGCAGGAGTAGGCCATTCAGCCCTTCGAGCCTGCACCGCCATTCAATATGATCATGGCTGATCATTCCTAATCAGTATTCTCTTCCTGCCTTATCTCCATAACCCTTGATTCCACTATCTTTGAGAGCTCTATCCAACTCTTTCTTAAATGAATCCAGAGACTGGGCCTCCACTGCCTTCTGGGGCAGAGCATTCCACACAACCACCACTCTCTGGGTGAAGAAGTTTCTCCTCATCTCTGTCCTAAATGGTCTACCCCGTATTTTTAAGCTGTGTCCTCTGGTTCTGCACTCACCCATCAGCGGAAATATGTTTCCTGCTTCCAGAGTGTCCAATCCTTTCATAATCTTATATGTCTCAATCAGATCCCCTCTCAGTCTTCTAAACTCAAGGGTATACAAGCCCAGTCGCTCCAGTCTTTCAGTGTAAGGTAATCCTGCCTTTCCAAGAATTGACCTCGTGAACCTATGCTGCACTCCCTCAATAGCCAGAATGTCTTTCCTCAAATTTGGAGACCAGAACTGCACACAGTACTCCAGGTGTGGTCTCACAAGGGTCCTGTACAGCTGCAGAAGAACCTCTTTGCTTCTGTACTCAATCCCTCTTGTTATGAAGGCCAGCATGCTATTAACCTTCTTCACTACCTGCTGTACCTGCATGCTTGCATTCATTGACTGGTGTACAAGAACACCCAGATCTCTCTGTACTGCCCCTTTACCTAAATTGATTCCATTTAGGTAGTAATCCGCCTTCCTGTTCTTGCCACCAAAGTGGATAACCAGACATTTATCCACATTAAACTGCATCTGCCATGCATCTGCCCACTCACCTAACTTGTCCAGGTCACCCTGTAATCTCCTAACATCCTCATCACATTTCACCCTGCCACCCAGCTTTGTATCATCAGCAAATTTGCTAATGTTATTGCTGATACCATCTTCTATATCATTAACATATATTGTAAAAAGCTGCGGTCCCAGCACGGATCCCTGCGGTACCCCACTGGTCACTGCCTGCCATTCCGAAATGGAGCCGTTTTTCACTACCCTTTGTTTCCTATCAGCCAACCAACTTTCAATCCAATCTAGTACTTTGCCCCCAATACCATGCGCCCTAATTTTGCTCACTAACCTCCTGTGTGGGACTTTATCAAAAGCTTTCTGAAAGTCCAGGTACACTACATCTACTGGATCTCCCTCGTCCATTTTCAGTTACATCCTCAAAAAATTCCAGAAGACTAGTCAAGCATGATTTCCCCTTCATAAATCCATGCTGACTCTGTCCTATCCTGTTACTAGTATCCAGATGTGTCGTAATTTCATCCTTTATAATAGACTCCAGCATCTTTCTCACCACTGAGGTCAGACTAACTGGTCTATAATTTCCTGCTTTCTCTCTCCCATCTTTCTTAAAAAGTGGTATAACATTAGCCACCCTCCAATCCTCAGGAACCGACCCCGAATCTATCGAACTCTGGAAAATAATCACCAACACATCCACGATTTCTCGAGCCACCTCCTTCAGTACCCTGGGATGTAGACCATCAGGCCCCGGGGACTTACCAACCTTCAGACCTAACAGTCTCTCCAACACCAAATCCTGGCAAATATAAATTCCTGTAAGTTCGGGTCCTTCAGCCACTGTTACCTCAGGGAGATTGCTTGTGTCTTCCCCAGTGAACACAGATCTGAAGTACCCATTTAATTCTTCTGCCATTTCTTTGTTCCCTGTAATATATTCCCCTGTTTCTGTCTTCAAGGCTCCAATTTTAGTCTTAACCATTTTTTTGCCTTGCACATACCTAAAAAAGCTTTTACTATCCTCCTTTATATTATTGGCCAGTTTACCTCGTACCTCTGCGTATTTCCTTCTTAGTAATCCTCTGTTGTTCTTTAAAAGCTTCCCAGTCCTCAGTTTTCCCACTTATCTTTGCTATGTTACACTTCTTCTCTTTTAACTTTATATGTTTCTTAACTTCCCTCGTCAGCCACGGCCGCCCATGCCTCCTCCTAGGATCTTTCTTCCTTTTAGGAATGAGCTGATCCTGCAACTTCTGCATTATTCACAGAAATATCCGCCATTGTTCCTCCACGGTCATCCCTGCTAAGGTATTGCACCATTGAACTTTGGCCAGCTCCTCCCTCATAGCACCATAGTTCCCTTTATTCAACAGAAGTACTGTCACTTCGTACTGTACCCTCTCCCTCTCAAATTACAGATTGAAGCTTATTGTATTATGGTCACTACTTCCCAATGGCTCCTTCACTTCGAGGTCTCTGACCAATTCTGGTTTGTTACACAATACCAGATCCAGAATTGCCTTCTCCCTGGTCGGCTCCAGCACCAGCTGCTCTAAGAATCCATCTCGGAGGCACTCCACAAAGTCTCTTTCTTGAGGTCCAATACCATCCTGATTCTCCCAGTTTACCTGCATGTTGAAATCCCCCATAACAACTGTAGTAACATCTTTGTGACAGGCCAATTTCAGCTCCTGATTCAACTTACATCAGACATCCAGACTACTGTTTGGGGGCCTGTAGATGACTCCCAAGAGGGTCCCACAGTAAAACCCACAGTAAGCCAATAAAAACTTGTTTATTTTATTTTGAGCAGTTGCTGGAAGCTGTAACTTTGAATTGATTGAATTGAATTGAGGCATTTTTATATAAGTGTAAACTAGTCATGCTGTGCCTCCAGTAGCAGCTGATTGGTGGAAGAATCACCTCAGCAAAGCCTGTGAATGGAGATCAATCAACTGCTTTCCCAGTTACTCCTCCCCAATCTGAAAATAAAAACAGAAATTGCTGGAGAAACTCAGAAGATTCTGGTGGCACCTATGGAGAGAAAGCACAATTAACATTAACTGACCAGTCTGAAAAGGGTCACTGTACTTGAGACATTAACCCTGCTTTCTTTTCATGGATGCTGTCAGACCTGCTAAGTTTCTCCAGCAATTTCTGTTTTTGTTTCCAATCTTTAACAGCAGACATTTTTCATTTTATTGTTGTATGTTTTTCCAACTATGTGTATGCATAGAGGGTGTGTTTTTAGGGTGATTAGAATTGTAACCGTAAAGTTATATAATGATGGTTCTGTTTACCTCATATCGTCATAGAGTCACAATAGTCAAACAGACCCTTCGGTCCAACTCGTCCATGCTGACCAGATATCCTAAACTATCGCATTTGTCAGCATTTGGCCCATATCTCTCTAAACCCTTCCTATTCATATACCCATTCTGATGCCTTTTAAATGTTGTAATTGTACCAGCCTCCACCACTTCCTCTGGCAGCTTGTCCCATCCCTGTAAAGTCTATTTATTAGTATTAAATAATTGTTCACAAAAGTAACAAATTTGATTCTACATTAATGATCAGATATTGTTTGTCTCTGGTCTCCTTTGTTTAAACCTCACAGTTGAATATCCATCCATCATTAAACTGGACTGGCCAGTTTAAGGACACTGTTTGTCGATTCTTGGCAGCTGCTTGTTGTTTACCAAGATCCAGCTGTCCAAACTCATTGGACAAACAGGATTGTCAGCTTGTGTGTGTTGGAATCTGTTTGTTTACTTTCCTTGAATTTTGCCAAGAATCAAGGAGATGAGAAAGTGTGGACACAAGCTTTTCACAAAGTTTTTCCTTCCATCCATTCGGCTGTATGCAGTGTCTGACTGTGAACGAAGCACTGACTGTATCTGACACTCTGCTCCCTGATCTCCCAGATCAAAAGAATTCCTCACTTCTGTTCCTTCCCAAACTGTGGAATTTCACATTCCTGAACCATAGACTGTTGAACTCCTCAGCCTCTGTGCTGTGATTTGATAGTATTACAAAGATTAAAGAGGGTGAGCTGGGATTTAGCATTGTGTCAACATGCTGAGTGAAGCTGTGACCAGGGGTAGATCCCTGTGAGCTTACCTGAACAATCAGCTCCTTTCCCATCGGCACATTGCTGAAGGTGGGTGGACTATCATTTTCATCTAAAACCATGACATAGACCGATCCAGTGACACTGCGAGGAGGGGTCCCACTATCCTGAACCAGCACAGTTACCTGGTGACTGGCCTGAAGCTCTCGGTCAAACGTAACTCTTGAGCTGATCTCCCCTGGAAACAGAATGCAGAAAGAATTTGCATGAAGTCACATAATAAGCAATGAGGGTTAGATCTTACTCTGATTTCTATTAGCCAGCCCCTCAACAAGTCAAATCATGACCATTCACACAGCCAAACATTCCAGACTCAGTGCCGAGACTGGGAAGGGGCAGAGGAACCCCACTGACAGTACGCTTCCACACACTGTCTGACAGATGCAGGGCCAGGCTGCACAGACAGAAACCATGGAGCTCAATAACAAGGGCTGAAAATGTGTTGCTGGAAAAGCGCAGCAGGTCAGGCAGCATCCAAGGAGCAGGAGAATCGACGTTTCGGGCATCCTGAAAAAGGGCTCATGCCCGAAACGTCAATTCTCCTGCTCCTTGGATTCTGCCTGACCTGCTGCGCTTTTCCAGCAACACATTTTCAGCTCTGATCTCCAGCATCTGCAGTCCTCAATTTCTCCTGGCTCAATAAAAAGGAGCAAGATCAGACAAAGCAAATGAATGGTTCGATAAATTTTGTGAGAGTCAATGTATGTGTGGGACTATACCCCAATGAGAGTCAGTGTGTGTGTGGGACTATACCCCAATGAGAGTCAGTGTGTGTGTGGGACTATACCCCAATGAGAGTCAGTGTGTGTGTGGGACTGTACCCCGGTGAGAGTCAGTGTGTGTGTGTGTGTGTGTGGGACTGTACCCCAGTGAGAGTCAGTGTGTGTGTGTGTGGGACTGTACCCCAGTGAGAGTCAGTGTGTGTGGGACTGTACCCCAGTGAGAGTCAGTGTGTGTGGGACTATACCCCAGTGAGAGTCAGTGTGTGTGTGTGTGGGACTGTACCACAGTAAGAGTGTGTGTGGGACTGTACCCCAGTGAGAGTCAGTATGTGTGGGACTTTAACCCAGTGACAGTCAGTGTGTGTGTGGGACTGTACTCCAGTGCAAATCAGTATGTGTGTGGGACTGTACCCCAGTGAGAATCAATGTATGTGTGGGACTGAACCCCAGTGAGAGTCAGTGTGTGTGTGTGGGACTGTACCCCAGTGAGAGTCAGTGTGTGTGGGACTGTACCCCAGTGAGAGTCAGTGTGTGTGGGACTATACCCCAGAGAGAGTCACTGTGTGTGTGTGTGTGTGTGTGTGTGTGTGTGTGGGACTGTACCCCAGTGAGAGTCAGTGTGTGTGTGTGGGACTGCACCCCAGTGAGAATCAGTGTGTGTGGGACTATACCCCAAAGAGAGTCAGGGTGTGTGTGTGTGTGTGTGGGACTGCACCCCAGTGAGAGTCAGTGTGTGTGGGACTATACCCCAGTGAGAGTCAGTGTGTGTGTGTGTGGGACTGTACCCCAGTGAGAGTCAGTGTGTGTGTGGGACTGTACCCCAGTGAGTCAGTGTGTGTGTGGGACTGTACCCCAGTGAGAGTCAGTGTGTGTGTGTGGGACTGCACCCCAGTGAGAGTCAGTGTGTGTGGGAATATACCCCAGTGAGAGTCAGTGTGTGTGTGTGGGGCTGTACCCCAGTGAGAGTCAGTGTGTGTGGGGCTGTACCCCAGTGAGAATCAATGTATGTGTGGGACTGAACCCCAGTGAGAGTCAGTGTGTGTGTGTGTGTGTGTGTGTGTGTGTGGGACTGTACCCCAGTGAGAGTCAGTGTGTGTGTGTGGGACTGCACCCCAGTGAGAATCAGTGTGTGTGGGACTGTACCCCAGTGGGAGTCAGTGTGTGTGGGACTATACCCTAGTGAGAGTCAGTGTGTGTGTGTGTGTGTGTGTGGGACTGTACCCCAGTGTGTGTGTGTGTGGGACTGTACCCCAGTGAGAGTCAGTGTGTGTGGGGCTGTACCCCAGTGAGAGTCAATGTATGTGTGGGACTGAACCCCAGTGAGAGTCAGTGTGTGTGTGTGTGTGGGACTGTACCCCAGTTGGAGTCAGTGTGTGTGGTGGGACTATACCCCAGTGAGAGTCAGTGTGTGTGTGTGTGTGTGTGGGACTATACCCCAGTGAGAGTCAGTGTGTGTGGGGCTGTACCCCAGTGAGAATCAATGTATGTGTGGGACTGTACCCCAGTGAGAGTCAGTGTGTGTGTGTGTGGGACTGTACCCCAGTGAGAGTCAGTGTGTGTGGGACTGTACCCCAGTGAGAGTCAGTGTGTGTGTGTGGGACTGCACACCAGTGAGAATCAGTGTGTGTGGGACTGCACACCAGTGAGAATCAGTGTGTGTGGGACTGTACCCCAGTGAGAATCAGTGTGTGTGGGACTGTACCCCAGTGAGAGTCAGTGTGTGTGGGACTAGACCCCAGTGAGAGTCAGTGTGTGTGTGTGGGACTGTACCCCAGTGAGAGTGTGTGTGGGACTGTACCCCAGTGAGAGTCAGTATGTGTGGACCTCAACCCAGTGAGAGTCAGTGTGTGTGTGGGACTGTACCCCGGTGAGAGTCAGTGTGTGTGGGACTGTACCCCAGTGAGAGTCAGTGTGTGTGGGACTATACCCCGGTGAGAGTCAGTGTGTGTGTGTGTGGGACTGTACCCCAGTGAGAGTGTGTGTGGGACTGTACCCCAGTGAGAGTCAGTGTGTGTGGGGCTATACCCCAGTGAGAATCAATGTATGTGTGGGACTGTACCCCAGTGAGAGTCAGTGTGTGTGTGTGTGTGTGTGTGTGTGACTGTACCCCAGTGAGAGTCAGTGTGTGTGTGTGGGACTGCACCCCAGTGAGAATCAGTGTGTGTGGGACTGTACCCCAGTGAGAGTCAGTGTGTGTGTGTGTGTGTGGGACTGTACCCCAGTGACAGTCAGTGTGTGTGGGACTGTACCCCAGTGAGAGTCTGTGTGTGTGTGTGTGTGGGACTGTACCCCAGTGAGAGTCAGTGTGTGTGTGTGGGACTGTACCCCAGTGAGAGTCAGTGTGTGTGTGTGTGGGACTGCACCCCAGTGAGAATCAGTGTGTGTGGGACTATACCCCAGTGAGAGTCAGTGTATGTGTGTGGGACTGTACCCCAGTGAGACTGTGTGTGGGACTGTACCCCAGTGAGAGTCAGTATGTGTGGGACGTCAACCCAGTGAGAGTCAGTGTGTGTGTGGGACCGTACCCCAGTGAGAGTCAGTGTGTGTGGGACTGTACCCCAGTGAGAGTCAGTGTGTGTGTGGGACTGTAACCCGGTGAGAGTCAGTGTGTGTGGGACTTTAACCCAGTGACAGTCAGTGTGTGTGTGGGACTGTACCCCAGTGAGTGTGTGTGTGGGACTGTACTCCAGTGCGAGTCAGTATGTGTGTGGGACTGTACCCCAGTGAGAGTCAGTGTGTGTGGGGCTGTACCCCAGTGAGAATCAATGTATGTGTGGGACTGTACCCCAGTGAGAGTCAGTGTGTGTGTGTGTGGGACTGTACCCCAGTGAGAGTCAGTGTGTGTGTGTGGGACTGCACCCCAGTGAGAATCAGTGTGTGTGGGACTGTACTCCAGTGCGAGTCAGTATGTGTGTGGGACCGTACCCCAGTGAGAGTCAGTGTGTGTGGGACTGTACCCCAGTGACAGTCAGTGTGTGTGGGACTGTACCCCAGTGAGAGTCAGTGTTTGTGTGGGACTGTACCCCGGTGAGAGTCAGTGTGTCTGGGACTGTACCCCAGTGAGATTCAGTGTGTGTGTGTGAGGCTGTACCCCAGTGAGAGTCAGTGTGTGCCTGTAGGACTGTAACCCAGTGAGAGTCAGTGTGTGTGGGTCTGTACCCCAGTGAAAGTCAGTGTGTGTGTGGGACTGCACCACAGTGAGAATCAGTGTGTGTGGGACTGTACCCCAGTAAGAGTCAGTGTGTGTGTATATGGGAACTGTAACCCAGTGAGAGTCAGTGTGTGCGCGGAACTGTACCCCAGTGAGAGTCTGTGTGTGTGTGGAACTGTACCCCAGTGAGAGTCAGTGTGTGTGTGTGTGGGACTGTACCCCAGTGAGAGTCAGTGTGTGTGGGACTGTACCCCAGTGAGAGTCAGTGTGTGTGTGTGGGACTGCACACCAGTGAGAATCAGTGTGTGTGGGACTGCACACCAGTGAGAATCAGTGTGTGTGGGACTGTACCCCAGTGAGAATCAGTGTGTGTGGGACTGTACCCCAGTGAGAGTCAGTGTGTGTGGGACTAGACCCCAGTGAGAGTCAGTGTGTGTGTGTGGGACTGTACCCCAGTGAGAGTGTGTGTGGGACTGTACCCCAGTGAGAGTCAGTATGTGTGGACCTCAACCCAGTGAGAGTCAGTGTGTGTGTGGGACTGTACCCCGGTGAGAGTCAGTGTGTGTGGGACTGTACCCCAGTGAGAGTCAGTGTGTGTGGGACTATACCCCGGTGAGAGTCAGTGTGTGTGTGTGTGGGACTGTACCCCAGTGAGAGTGTGTGTGGGACTGTACCCCAGTGAGAGTCAGTGTGTGTGGGGCTATACCCCAGTGAGAATCAATGTATGTGTGGGACTGTACCCCAGTGAGAGTCAGTGTGTGTGTGTGTGTGTGTGTGTGTGTGACTGTACCCCAGTGAGAGTCAGTGTGTGTGTGTGGGACTGCACCCCAGTGAGAATCAGTGTGTGTGGGACTGTACCCCAGTGAGAGTCAGTGTGTGTGTGTGTGTGTGGGACTGTACCCCAGTGACAGTCAGTGTGTGTGGGACTGTACCCCAGTGAGAGTCAGTGTGTGTGTGTGTGTGGGACTGTACCCCAGTGAGAGTCAGTGTGTGTGTGTGGGACTGTACCCCAGTGAGAGTCAGTGTGTGTGTGTGTGGGACTGCACCCCAGTGAGAATCAGTGTGTGTGGGACTATACCCCAGTGAGAGTCAGTGTATGTGTGTGGGACTGTACCCCAGTGAGACTGTGTGTGGGACTGTACCCCAGTGAGAGTCAGTATGTGTGGGACGTCAACCCAGTGAGAGTCAGTGTGTGTGTGGGACCGTACCCCAGTGAGAGTCAGTGTGTGTGGGACTGTACCCCAGTGAGAGTCAGTGTGTGTGTGGGACTGTAACCCGGTGAGAGTCAGTGTGTGTGGGACTTTAACCCAGTGACAGTCAGTGTGTGTGTGGGACTGTACCCCAGTGAGTGTGTGTGTGGGACTGTACTCCAGTGCGAGTCAGTATGTGTGTGGGACTGTACCCCAGTGAGAGTCAGTGTGTGTGGGGCTGTACCCCAGTGAGAATCAATGTATGTGTGGGACTGTACCCCAGTGAGAGTCAGTGTGTGTGTGTGTGGGACTGTACCCCAGTGAGAGTCAGTGTGTGTGTGTGGGACTGCACCCCAGTGAGAATCAGTGTGTGTGGGACTGTACTCCAGTGCGAGTCAGTATGTGTGTGGGACCGTACCCCAGTGAGAGTCAGTGTGTGTGGGACTGTACCCCAGTGACAGTCAGTGTGTGTGGGACTGTACCCCAGTGAGAGTCAGTGTTTGTGTGGGACTGTACCCCGGTGAGAGTCAGTGTGTCTGGGACTGTACCCCAGTGAGATTCAGTGTGTGTGTGTGAGGCTGTACCCCAGTGAGAGTCAGTGTGTGCCTGTAGGACTGTAACCCAGTGAGAGTCAGTGTGTGTGGGTCTGTACCCCAGTGAAAGTCAGTGTGTGTGTGGGACTGCACCACAGTGAGAATCAGTGTGTGTGGGACTGTACCCCAGTAAGAGTCAGTGTGTGTGTATATGGGAACTGTAACCCAGTGAGAGTCAGTGTGTGCGCGGAACTGTACCCCAGTGAGAGTCTGTGTGTGTGTGGAACTGTACCCCAGTGAGAGTCAGTGTGTATGTGGGATCTGTACCCCAGTGAGAGTCAGTGTATGTGTGAGACTTTACTCAGTGAGAGTGAGTTTGTATGTGGGACTGTACCCCAGTGAGAGTCAGTGTGTGCGCGACTGTACCCCAGTGAGAGTCAGTGTCTGTGTGGAACTGTGCCCCAGTGAGAGTCAGTGTGTGTGTTGAACTGTACCCAGTGAGAGTCAGTATGTGTGGGACTGTACCCCAGTGAGAGTCAGTGCATGTGTGTGGGACCATACCCAGTGAGAATCTGTGGATGTGTGTGACTGTATCCCAATGAGAGTCCATGTGTGTGGGACTGTACCCAGTGAGAGTCAGTGTGTGTAGGACTGTACCCCAGTGAGAGTCAGTGTGCGTGTGGGACTGTATCCCAGTGAGAGTCAATGTGTATGTGGGATCTGTACCCCAGTGAGAGTCAGTGTGTGGGGGGGGGCTGTACTGCAGTGAGAATCAGTGTGTGTGGGCCCTGTCCCCTAGTGAGAGTCAATTTGTGTGTTCAACTGTACTCCAGTGAGAGTTAGTGTCTGTGTGGGACTGTGCCCCAGTGAGGGTCAGTTTGTGTGTTGGACTGTAGCCCAGTGAGGGTCCATGTGTGTGTGGGGCATGTACCCCAGTGAAAGTCAGTGTGTGTGGGAATGTGCCCCAGTTAGAGTCAGTGTGTGGGACGGGTCTATAACCCAGTGAGAGTCAGTGTGTGTGGGACTGTGCTCCAGTGAGAGTCAATTTGTGTGTGGGACTGTACCCCAGTGAGAGTCAGTAAGTATGTGTGGGACTGTACGCCAGTGAGAGTCATTGTGGGACTGTACCCCAGGGAGAGTCAGTGTGTATGGGAACTGCACCCCAGTGAGAGACAGTGTGTGTGGGACCCGTAACCCAGTGATAGTGAGTTTGGGACTGTACCCCAGTGACTGTCAGTGTGCGTATGGGACTGTACCCCAGTGAGGGTCTGTGTTTGTGTTTGTGTGTGTGTGTGTGTGTGCGCGTGCGTGCGTGTGTGACT
Source organism: Chiloscyllium punctatum (assembly GCF_047496795.1). Classification (NCBI taxonomy): domain Eukaryota; kingdom Metazoa; phylum Chordata; class Chondrichthyes; order Orectolobiformes; family Hemiscylliidae; genus Chiloscyllium; species Chiloscyllium punctatum. The sequence goes on from NC_092747.1 coordinate 494,301, forward strand.
GTACCCCAGTGAAAGTCAGTTTGTGTGTCGGACTTGTAGCCCAGTAAACATCAATGTGTGTGTGACTGTACCCAGTGAGAATCAGTGTATATGTGAGACGGTATCCAAGGGAGAGTCAATATGTGCGTGGGACTGTACCCCATTGAGCGTCAGTGCATGCAGGACTGTACCCCAGTGAAAGTCAGTGCATGTGGGACGGTACCTCAGTGAGAGTCAGTGTCTGTGTTTGACTGTACCCCAGTGAGAGTCAGTGTGTGTGTGTGGCACTGTACCCCAGTGAGAGTCAGTTTGTGTTCTAGACTGTATTCCAGTGAGAGTTAGTGTCTGTGTGGGACTGTACCCCAGTGATGTTCAGTTAGTGCGTAGGACTGTACCCCAGTGAGAGCCATTATATGTGTGGGAGTGTACCCCAGTGAGAGTCAGTGTGTGTGGATCTGTGCCCCAGTGAGACTCAATCTGTGTGCGACTGTATCCCAGTGAGAGTCAGTGTGTGTGGGACTGTACCCCAGTGAGAGTCAGTGTGTGTGGAGCACCTGTACCCAATGAGAGTCAGTGTGTGTTGGATTGTACCCCAGTGAGAGTCAGGGTGTGTGTGGGACTGCACCACAGTGAGAGTCAGTGTGTGTGGGACTGTACCCCAGTGAGAGTCAGTTTGTGTGTTCAACTGTACTCCAGTGAGAGTCAGTGTGTGTGTGGGTCTGTACCCCAGTGAGAGTCAGTGTGTATGTGGGACTGTGTCCCAGTGAGGGTCAGTTTGTGTGTGGGACTGTACCCCAGTGAGAGTCAGTGTGTACGTAGGAGGCGTATCCCAGTGAGAGTCAGTGTGTGCATGGGAGGTGTAACCCAGTGAGAGTCAATGTGTGTGTGGGGCTGTACCCAGTGAGAATCCCAATGTGTGTAGGGGGGACTGTATCCCAGTGAGCATCAGTGCCTGTGGGACTGTACCGCAGTGAGAGTCCGTGTGTGTGTGGGGCTGTAGCCCAGTGAGGGTCCATGTGTGTGGGAATGTGCCCCAGTTAGAGTCAGTGTGTGGGACGGTTCTATACCCCAGTGAGAGTCATTGTATGTGTGGTACTGTATCCCAGTAAGAGTCAGTGTGTGTGTGGTCCTGTAACCCAGTGAGAGTCAGCGAGTGTGGAATGTGCCCAGTGAGAGTAAATTTGTGTGTGGGACTGTACCCCAGTGACAGTCAGTGTGTGTGTGGGACTATACCCCAGGGAGAGTCAGTGTGTGTGTGGGACTGTACCCCAGTGAGAGTCAGTGTGTGTGGGGCTGTACCCCAGTGAGGCAGTGTGTGTGTGGGACTGTACCCCAGTGAGAGTCAGTGTATGTTTGTGGGACCCGTAACCCAGTGACAGTGAGTTTGGGACTGTATCCCAGTGACTGTCAGTGTGTGTATGGGACTGTATCCCAGTGAGTCAGTGCATGTGGGACTGTACCCCAGTGAGAGTCAGTGTGTGTGAAACTGTGCCCCAGTGAGAGTCACTGTGTGTGGCACTGTACCCCAGTGAGAGTCAGTGTGTGTGTGGGGCCAAGGTTGGACTCATTGCATGTCGGACTGTCCCCCAGTAATGTTCAGTATGCATGTGGGAACCTGTAACCCAATTAGAGTTAGTGCATGTGGGCCCTGTATCCCAGTGAGAGTCAATGTGTATCAACACAAACGCTACACAATGACCAAGTTCAACAACAGATAACCCAACCACCACCAACCCCCCACCCCCCCCATCTCTCCCAGTTGATTGTCAGTGGTGTTACCATCACTGAATCCCTCTCAATCAACATCCTGGGGTTTACCATTGACCTGAAACCGAATTGCATTTGCCAGATAAACTCAATGGCTGCAGGTCAGAGGCTTGGAATGCTGTAGAACAACACTCACCTCTTGACTCCCCAAAGCCTGTCCATCATCTACAAGACACAAGGCAGTAGTGTGACAGAATACTCCCCACTTGCCTGGATGGGTGCAGCTCCAACACCACCATCCAGAACAAAGCAGCCCTCTTGATTGGCCATTATCCACAAGAATCCACTCCCTCTACCACTGATGCACAGTAGTAGCAGTGTGTACACTATCTACAAGATGCACTGCAGAAATTCACCAAAGATCCTCATATAGCACCTTCTAGATCCACGATTACTATCATCTAGAAGGGCAAGGGCAGCAGATATGTGGGAACACCACCCCCTGCAAGTTCCCCTCCAAGCCAATTCCCATCCTGACTTGGAAATATATCGCTGCTCCTTCACTATCACTACTGGGCCAAATTCCTGGAATTCCCTCTGTAAGGGCATTGTGGGTCTATCTACAGCACATGGACTGCTGTGGTTCAAGAAGGCAGCTCACCCCCACCTCTTCAAAGGGCAACTAGGGATGGGCAATAAATGCTGACCCAGCCAATGATATGATGTTCCATGAATGAATGAAGGAAGTTTATGAGCAAAATTAATGTAGTGTACAAAATCCCATGCAAGGACTGCACAAAACACTACATCGGACAAACAGGAAGCCAGTTAACGATCCGTATACATGAACACCAACTAGCCACGAAACGACACGACCAGCTATCCTTAGTAGCCACACACACAGACGACAAGCAACATGAATTCGACTGGGACAACACTACTATTATAGGGCAAGCCAAACAGAGAACAGCCAGGGAATTCCTAGAGGCATGGCACTCATCCACAGACTCTATCAACAAACACATCGACCTGGACCCAATATACCGGCCACTGCAGCGGACAGCTCGAACTGACAACCGGAAGCGGCAGAAACAAATCACTATAAATGCCGGAGGAAACAACACAGAAGCGCTTCACAGGAGGCTCCCAAGCACTGAGGATGTCACCTAGACAGGGGACGAAACGTTTGCAACACAAATTCCCAGCTCGGCGAACAGAACCACAACAATGAGCACCCGAGCTACAAATCTTCTCCCAAACTTTGGTATCTACATTAGTACCTCGAGTCATAGTCATGAAAGTCTGTTGCACAGGAAGAGGACATTCAGCCCATTGAAACTGTACTGGTCAAACACAAACACGTAAGTAATCCAATCCCATGGTTCTGTACCAACATACACCAGCACAGTGAACTGAGGAAGTCATGCACTGCATTGGACGGATATGCACCTATGGAATAGATGCCATTTCAACCACTGCATCATTCAGTGCTTTCCAAACTATTTCCTGATCTCCTACCTCTCTCCAACCCAGGGATCACTGTCTGATGTGGGGACTGTGAGTTTTTTTGTATTGTTTGCTATTGATTTTGCTGGCTTGAATTTTGATCTCATGATCTGCATGCTTTTCACGATATCTAAAAGGGTTTCATGATTAACTTGTAATCATTTCTGTAGGTAAAAACAATGACTGCAGATGCTGGAAACCAGATTCTGGATTAGAGTGGTGCTGAAAAAACACAGCAGGTCAGGGAGCATCCAAGGAGCTGTCTGAACTGCTGTGCTTTTCCAGCACCACTATAATCCAGAATCATTTCTGTAGCCATCATGATTCCGTTCAAAATACAGAAAGAGAGAAAGCACTGAGTTTCTGCAGAGAGTTTCTATTGTAAATTAGGTTTCAGTTGAGGAAGTTAGCATTGATTCAGAGAAACACCCATATGCTGAAAAAAAAAGCTTTTCTTTAAGTGCCGTTTGTGGACAGTTCATAGAGTCCCTGCAGTGTGGAAGCAGGCCATTCAACCCATCCAGTCTACACCAACCCTCCAGAGCATCCCTGCGTTCCCCATGGTTAATCTGTCTGTGTGAAACAGTTGCTCCTGGGAACGGGAGAAGATGACTTAAAAAAAGGGATGGTGTCCGTACTCTGGCCTAGTTAGACATGCCATTATTCAGTCAATTAAGAAATAAATTGCAAAAAATATGACACCTTAGTGTAAGGGGTTTAGGATAAGAAGTGTTTGGTTAAAACCCTGAAGAGGTTATGTGAAATGGAAAGATCTAAAACACGATTATCTTACAAATCTAAGAAGAGACTATCAGAATCTCACAGTCACAGCGACGTCATCCCTCATGTGAGACAGAGGCGGGAATTCTCCCTTGTGTCTGAGGACTGGGATGTGATACTGTTGGGATTGGTGGGATTGCATTTTTATTGTGTGTTTTGAAATCTTAAGAAAAGGGGTTAGATATAAATAATTTGGTTTATTCCTTTTTTTTGTTTCTTTGTGCAATAAATCTCTGTTTATTCTCAAAGCCAAATCTGCAACATTGTGTGTTTATGTTGTGGGTAAGAGACCACCTTATTAAAACCAAACAAACCATGATTATTGAGTCAGGTTTCAACCTGGGATCTGATTTGCCCAGAAATAACATCAGCTGGGATTGTGACACTGGACAGTGACCTCTTCTCTCTTTCTCTCTCCCTAATGTGTGGATTATTTCAATCAACTGTTTGCCTATCAGTTCCCATCTGGATCACTGATGTCCTTCAGTGAAGGAAATCTGCTGCTATGACCTGGTCTGACATGTGACTCCAGACCCATAATAACATGGTTGAGTCTTAACTGCCTCTAAAATAGCCAAGCAAACCACTCAGTTTGAGGGCAATGAGGGCTGTGTGATAAACTATGGCTCAGTCAGTGATACACACATTCCATGGATGAATAAAGAAATCTCACAGTATCTTGGAGTTCAATACTGGGCTGATGACACATTAACCAGGAAGATGTTAATTTGGATTAACGTGGATTACCAGAGGACCATAGAGAAGGGAGGCCAGAGAATTCTCTGCTGTAGACCCATTGCAACAGTTGGCGAATTGGAAGATAATTACCGGTGAGTGAGTTGATCTGAAAGCTGGAATGTGCTGGGAAGAGCCTATAGGTCAGCTTGCTGTTAATCCCATGGTCACGATCAGTTGCTAGGATGCGTCCAATGGGTGATGAAGGTGGTATGTTCTCCTGGATGGTGAAGAAATACTGGTCCTCACTGAGTTTTGGTGCATTGTCATTCTCATCAGTGATACAGACTCGGACCATGGCAGTCCCTGTTTTCCTCTGGTCGCCCTCACTACTCGAAGCCACAACAGTCAGACTAAACAGGTCTTTGTTTTCACGGTCAAGGGCACTTTTCACATACAACCAGCCACTTTCAGGGAGGATTCCAAAGTTGGCTGAGTCACCATCAGTCCGCAGGTAGTAAGTGATGTGGTTGTCTCTGCTGTCCTGACTCAGGGCTCGGACCTGGAGAAACCGAGTGTTAATAGCTGTCCCTTCTTTCACTTCAACCCTATAGGTCAAGGTATCGAAGATTGGGGCATTATCGCTCTCGTCCTGAATGTGAATAATTAATGTGAAGGTGGAGCTGAGCTGTGGAGCCCCACTATCTTTAGCCACAATTTTCAGGTCATAGCGTGGGAGTGTTTCAAAGCTCAAAGATCCAATCACACGCAGCTTCCCAGACGTTCGGTCAATGCTGAATGTCTTGTCTTCATTGGAAACAATGTCAAACTGCACCCGACCATTGGCTCCACTATCCTGATCATCTGCGTGTACGGTGTAGATGACAGTACCGATCTCTGTGTTCTCCGGGACCAGAATTGATTCAGATGAGGTGGGGAATGTTGGTGTGTTATCGTTGATGTCAGATATTGTGATCTTGACCTTGGTACTGCTATAGGCAGGAGGGGAACCACTGCTCGCCTGAACATCCAGAATCACAACAGGATGAGATTCATGGTCCAACGGAATGCTGGTCTGGATCAAACCCGAGCTAATGCCAATTGCAAAGTAACCATTGGGATCTCCAGAGGAAATCGTATAGGAGATAGAGTCTGAATGACCTGCCAATCAGAAATAAGTCCATCAATCAATCAGTTTCAAACAACGTGACCCAGCTGATCTGTGAAAATGTTCCTGAGGTTTACCTGTACCCACAAACTCTTCACACAACTGTCTTTGCAACTCTTTGTTGCATTAATTCACCTGCTTTAACCACATAAAGCAATGTCATCGAACATATCCGCGGGTGATATGTTCCAAGACCCACCGTGGATAGTAGCTAAACCTATCAGTTAAATGGGAAATTTTTCTTTCTGGCAGCCCCCTAGAATTATTTCTGGAATGTTCCATGTAATATTTTCGAGCCGTGGTAAATCACAGATAACTGAAACCGCGGAAACTAAATCTGTGGATACGGACATTCTACCGTCTTTAACTCCCCGCTTACATGTAAATTTAACCCCCTTACTGTAAGGACCTGTTTAGGGACACAATGACCAAAGTAGGAGGAGGGCATTGTCTTGATCTGTCTCTTGTCTCACTCATGGGTCACAACTCAAAACAAATCATTTTACATTTTTCCCAAAATGGCCATTGGGATGATTTCTCTAATTTCAGACTCCCGTGAACCATTCCCAGAACACACAGAATTTACGCAGTCCGTCTAAGCTCAGTGGTGGGAAAACTATAAGCGATTCTATGGAACAGGATTAATCTGTATCTGGAGAATCAGGGAATAAAGGGGGTCATGTTTGACCACTGGATTTAGTTTCCCAAAGTGGTAACTCAGTGTGTAGATGAGGGAAATGCTTTGACGTAGTCTACTTGGACTTCAACAAGGCTTTTGATAAGGTCCAAATTTGAGACTGATTGTCCATGGGATCCAAGGAAATTTGGCAAATTGGCTCCACTGTTGGCTGAGAGGCAGGAAGCAGAGGATGATGGTTGAGGGTGATTTTGTGACTAGAAGCCTCTGTCCAATGGGACCTCACAGAGATCAGTATAGGGGCCCTTGTGGTTAATAAAAGAGATTTAGACTTGAATGTAGGAAGGTTGATCAGTAAGCTCAGAGATAACACAAAAATTGATGGAATGGTAAATAGTGAGGAGGATAGCCTACAAATTTAGGAGGATATAGACAGGATTGTTGGATGGGCTGATCGGTGACAAATGTGATTGGAGCTTTACTCATTGGATTTTAGAAGAATGAAAAGAAAGACAAAAATCATGAAGCCACGTTGACCCTGCTTGATCATATTCTGTGTTTGTGAACACGCTGTTATCTATCCTTTATAGTAGAATCTGACATTTTCCTAATGAAAGACATGAGGCTAACTGGCCTTGAGTTACCTCTTTCCTGTCTGCTTCCCTTTTGAAACAAAGGTGTTTTCCTGACAGTTTTCCAATCTTCTGGGACTTTAAAGATTCCTGGAAGAGTACACCAGTGCATCCATTATCTCTGTAGCTGTTTCATTTAATATCTGCGGATGCATCCCATCAGGTCCAGGAAAGGCATACAGGACACGTCTTTATCAGTTAAAACAGATTAAAAGAGCAGGAAGGCAATGTTGGAGCTGGATTTGACTTTGGTTTGACCATACTGGAGTATGGTGTCCAGTCTGGTCCTCACACTACAGCAAGGATGTGATTGCATTGCAGGGAGGTACAGAGAAGCTTCACCAGGATGTTGTTGGGGATTGAGTAGGTTAGCGATGAAGAGAGGCTGGATAAGCTCAGGTGGTTTTCTTTGGAGCAAGGAAGACTGAGGGGAGACTTGATACAGATGTATAAGATCTTGAGGGGCATTGGCAGGGGCGAATAGGAAATAGTTGTTCCCCTTAGTTGAAGGGTCAGTATCAAGGGAAATAATTTTAAAGTGAAAGGCTGGAGGGTTAGAGGTGAGTGGAGGAAAAATCTTTTTACCCAGAGGGGTCTAGAATGCACTGCCTGGGAGGGGATATGAGGTGGGAAACCTCACAATCTTTGTAAAGTACTTTGATACACACATGAAATGTTTAAGGCTATGAATCTAGTGCAACAAAGTGGGAAAACTATAGATTTAGTGTGTTTTTTTTTGTCAGGGGTAAAAACAATGACTGCAGATGCTGGAAACCAGATTCTAGATTAGTGGTGCTGGAAGAGCACAGCAGTTCAGGCAGCATCCAAGTAGCTTCGAAATCGACGTTTCGGGCAAAAGCCCTTCATCAGGAATAAAGGCAGTGAGCCTGAAGCGTGGAGAGATAAGCTAGAGGAGGGTGGGGGTGGGGAGAGAGTAGCATAGAGTACTTGGTGGGCCGAAGGACCTTTACTGTGCTGTATAGTTCAATGATTCGAAGATTATCCAGTCAGAGTGAGGAGTCTGAGAATGACCAATGTTCAATCAGAGTAAAGTTCTTGTTAATTATGGATGCAAGCATTATGAATGTATTATCATGAACAATTCAGCTGTTCAGGGTTTGATGACAATTTTAGGGAACAGTGTAACATGAGAGGAATAAAACTGAACAGAATTCCAGCATCATGAACATGTTGCATTTGTTAAGGTCAGAGGTCTTAGGCAGAGGTCAAAGGTGATTATTTACCAGGATCCACAGCGTATTTCACCAGAACTGTCCCAGACTCACCTGGGGAGTTTATGGCCCTGACAGAGCCAATATGGGACCCTCTCCTCACATCTTCAGGGATGGTGAAGAAATATTGAGCTTGTTCAAAGAGTGGTGGTGAGACAGTACCCGAAACAATGCTGATGTTCACCATGGCATTGACCAATGATGTGAGACCTCCTGCATCTCGGGCAGAGATGACCAGTTGCTGGACAGTACCTGCTCTGTCATGTACATGAGCAACAAGGGATAGGACACCTGTTGGAACAAGACACAGTTTCACTTTTAGGGAACTGGCCCAACAACAGCAATCATTAGCTCAACTCCAGCCCCCTGTCCCTCACCACCTGACTCTGTATACACAGACATGACATCAACCCATGACCCCCAACCACAAACCATGCTATTTATCATAATACATATCACCACCTCTTCCCCCACAAATAAAACTAGCTCATCACACAGACACACATGTTTACCCCACACGGAATTAGGAAGAAACAGGATTTTTTTCTGGGTCTCCAGAGAAAATTTAATCAGTTATTTTTGTGACATTATTTTTATACTTGTTCTGTGGATTTCCTGTTGGAAAAGGCAAGTGTGATTCCTCAGAACAGAACAATAAGAGATCGTTCTGGAATGAGACCATTAAAAAGCCTGATTGCACTGACCACTGACCACTGGCTAAACGCTCTGTGCGGCCAGCTATCTGTGACTGGTTCCAGGAGCAGTACATTCCCCGTGTGTGAATCTCAGGACACTATCTGCCAATTCTTATTCAAGGAGAAATGATTTTCAGCCATTGCTTCTTACTGTAGAGTTTATCTTGGCACGTCTGAGTGCTGTTAGTTCATGCAGGAAATTGCCCAGGGCACAGGAACAGGGAGAGAGCTGTTTGTACACATAATCTGAATCCAGTGACATTTATAACACCAGATGGTAAGGTGTGACCGTGGGACCCACTTGCACCTGCCTCACCAATCACGAATATATCACCATTAGCCAGGGATAGTGGAACACAGAGACTGAACCAGAAAGAGTGTCAGTGTGACTGATACATCAGGGGAAACTTTCAAACTGCCCCTCAGACTTTACCAGAAATTACTGCTCAATGTCTGTGTGGGGCAGGGGTCAGTGCAGAGTGACCATGTGGGCAAGGGGTCAGTGCAGAGTGACCGTATGGGGAAGGGGTCAGTGCAAAGTGACCATGTAGGGCAGGGGGCGGTGCAGAGTGACCGTGTGGTGAAGGGGTTGGTGCAGAGTGATCGTATGGGGAAGGGGTCAGTGCAAAGTGACCATGTAGGGCAGGGGGCAGCGCAGAGTGACCGTGTGGAGAAGGGGTTGGTGCAGAGTGACCGTGTTGGGAAGGGGTCAGTATAGAGTGACAATGTGGGGCAGGAGTCAGTGCAGAGTGACCATGTAGGGCAGGGGGCGGTGCAGAGTGACCGTGTGAGGAAGGAGTCGGCGCAGAGTGACTATGTGGGGCAGGGGTCGGTGCAGAGTGACCGTGTGAGGAAGGTGTCGGTGCAGAGTGACTATGTGTGGCAGGGGTCAGTGCAGAGTGACCATGTGGGGTAGGGGTCGGTGCAGAGTGACCGTGTGGGGAAGGTGTCAGTGCAGAGTGATCATGTGGAGAAGGGGTTGGTGCAGAGTGACCGTGTGGGGCAGGGGTCGGTGCAGAGTGACCATGTGGGCAGGGTCGGTGCAGAGTGATCGTGTGGGGAAGGGGTTAGTGCAGAGTGATCATGTGGAGAATGGGTCAGTACAGAGTAATCGTGTGAGGAAGAGGTCAGTGCAGAGTGATCATGTGGGGAAGGGGTCAGTGCAGAGTGATCATGTGGGGAAGGGGTCAGTGCAGAGTGACCATGTGAGGACGGGGTCAGTGCAGAGTGACCATGTGGGGAAGGGGTCAGTACAGAGTGATCGTGTGGGGAAGGGGTCAGTGCAGAGTGACCATGTGGGGAAGGGGTCAGTGCAGAGTGACCATGTAGGGAAGTGGTCAGTGCAGAGTGACCATATGAGGAAGAGGTCAGTGCAGAGTGATCATGTGGGGAAGGGGTCAGTGCAGAGTGACCGTGTGAGGAAGGGGTCAGTGCAGAGTGACCATGTGGGGTAGGGATCGGTGCAGAGTGACCATGTGAGGGAGGGGTCAGTGCAGAGTGATTGTGTGGGGAAGGGGTCAGTGCAGAGTGATCGTTTAGGGAAGGGGTCAGTGCAGAGTGATCATGTGGGGAAGGGGTCAGTGCAGAGAGATCGTGTTGGGAAGGGGTCAGTGAAGAGTGACCGTGTGAGAAAGTGGTTGGTGCAGAGTGAGCGTGTGGGGAAGGGGTCAGTGCAGAGAGATCGTGTGGGGAAGGGGTCAGTGAAGAGTGACCGTGTGAGGAACTGGTTGGTGCAGAGTGATTGTGTGGGTAATGGGTCCTATATTCTTTGCACCCACTTCACGAACAGGATTCTGGGTAAATCCTCAGCCAACGAAGCAACTATTTTTAAAAGGTCAAAAGAGACAGCCGTCATTTCTAGAGGAGAGAAAACGAGAGGGAGGAATAGAGTCAGTGAGTGATGGAGAGAGCGGGGGAGTGATGGAGAGACCGGGGGAGTGATGGAGAGCGTGGGGGAGTGATGGAGAGCGTGGGGGAGTGATGGAGAGAGCGGGGGAGTGATGGAGAGAGTGGGGGAGTGATGGAGAGAGCGGGGGAGTGATGGAGAGACCGGGGGAGTGATGGAGAGCGTGGGGGAGTGATGGAGAGCGTGGGGGAGTGATGGAGGGATCGGGGGAGTGATGGAGAGCGTGGGGGAGTGATGGAGAGCGTGGGGGAGTGATGGAGGGATCGGGGGAGTGATGGAGAGCGTGGGGGAGTGATGGAGAGCGTGGGGGAGTGATGGAGAGATCGGGGGAGTGATGGAGAGCATGGGGGAGTGATGGAGAGCATGGGGGAGTGATGGAGAGTGAATGAGAGAGTGGGAGAAAGTAAAATGAAAGAGACAGATAGAGAGGTAGATAGACGGATAGATGAAAGGGAATTGGAATGAGATTGAACTGTTAGGTCAGAGACAAGATTCCACCATTGACAACTCACAAAATAAATCCTCTGCACACAGAGGAGAGGAGGAGTGAGGGTTTTAGTGGGAAGAGTTGGGTGAGTGTGATGGGGGAAGAGGAGGAGGGAGGGTGAAGGAGGTAGAGTGTGGGGTCGAGTCAAGTGGCCAGGATGGGCTAAAAGGAGAAATGTAAATGGGGGGAGGGTGCAGGAGGGAAAGTGAAAGACATAGAGGGGGAGAGGAGGAGGGGGAGAGTTATATGGGGGGAGAGTTGTGCGGGGGCAGGGGCAGAGCAGTGAGTGGGGGTGCTGAAGGAGCAAGGTCTGGACGGAACAATCAGTTTCTCACAGCTGTTCGGTGAAGGCCAAATGTTAAACAGGAAGTTTCCAGAGGGCAGGAAGTGTCCCAACAAAACAAGCGGACATGATGACACACAGCAGCAATTTTTCAGGGAAAAAAATTCACTGAAGCTTGGAACAAGGACAAGGTCACTGAGCCAGCTCTGTCAGGAGCTAACAGTTAGTGTAGTCTGTCCTGCTTTACCCTGGGGCTCTCTGATCAGGCAATCAGTTCTGTTGGGGGGAGTCACAGCAAAACAAGAGCCTTGTGTTGGCTTCAAGGTAGTGGCCAGGGATCTGAGGGTACAGCTGGGGTCAACTAGATTCTCTCTGTGTTTGTTCACAAGAGTTTAGCACAAAGGCACTTACCTGTGTCCCTGTTCAGTGTGAATAATGACAGCAGGTTTCCTGACACAATCCGATAGGTCACTTTTCCATTCTGTCCAACATCCTTGTCAAAAGCAGACACTCTGAGTACAGCAGTCCCCGGTAAGCTCTGTGTGCTGACACTGGCCGCATACTGGACTGGGTAGAACACTGGCCTGTTATCATTGATATCATCCAAGTAAACTTTCACATAGGCCACTGACTTCAGGCCGCCCTGGTGGAGAGGTGGAGACACAGAGTGAGAGGTTAATACTGGAGTTATCACAAACACTGAAACACTTGATCACAGAAATTCTTGTGCCCACTGATGTGTCACAGCGAGTGTGTGACATGCCCATGATTTGGGTGCCATCATGGTACATGTGTTCTCAGGGTATAAAATTCTCACTCTCCATCTTACCGAGTCCTCTTACAGCAAGACACACTGACAGGAGTGTGTTCCAGTTTGTATATAAACAGCTCAGCCCTGACTTATACGATCCTTTGATTGCAATATATATAGATACAAGGAGTTGTCTAAAAGTCTACTGAATCTTTCAGTACGACATCACTCATTCTGATGCTGCAGGAGTGAACATATAAACTCCTCATCACAGCAGAGTAACCCACTGAAGGTAAATAGCTCATTACTGCAGCTACAACAGATCAAGGGGGTAGAACTGGCCTGGGTAACCAGTAGTGGGGGTACATTGCGAAGCAGCAGGGACTGCTCCTCAATAACTGCAAGATCACTTTTGCAGACTTTTGGAAACCTCACTGAAGATTACACTGCCTTGGATCTCAAAGCATTCCAGTGACTCCCCTTTTTAAAAATTCCCCGACATATATAAACAGGGACACAGACAAGATGTAACTCTTAGGGATTGGGGTAAAAGTTAAAGACACACCAATCCTGACAGAGATGTTGATGAGTTGTTTTGTTTTGATTCCTTTCAATTCCCTCTAAAGCTGATGACACTGGTTCAGTGTTTGCCCTTTCGGAACCTTTTGGGTGGTTTCTCCCCCAAGCTGATGGAGAAAAGATTGGGCCAGTGGCTAGCTACTGGGGGTTTTCTGTTACTGCTTGGGGGGGGTGGTGAAATGAGAGAGAGAGAGGGAGAGAGAGAGAGAGAGAGAGAGGTGAGTGTTGTCTCTTCAGAGTCTAGATATTTCTGTTGTACTGTCAATAAAACATGAAGCTGGAAAAAGCACAGCAGGAGAGCAGGGGACTCGACGTTTTGGGCAGGACCTTTCATCAGGAATGGGGAGGGGGAAGGGGGCTGAGAATAAATAGAGGGAGGCTGGGGGAAAGGTAGGTGGGATGGTGATAGGTAGATGCAGGTAGGAGGTAAATGGGATTGGTCAGTGGGAAGGAAGATGGACAGGTTAGTCAGGTCAAAGGGGCGTGGGAGATAGGGAAGTTTGGACCTGGGATGAGGTTGGGGAAGGAGGGGGTGGTGGTGGATTAAAGCTGGTTTCTGCTGCACTGTCCTCACACAATGCCAACCAGATATCCCAACCCAATCTAGTCCCACCTACCAGCACCCGGCCCACATCCTTCCAAACCCTTCCTATTCATATACTCATCCAAATGCCTCTTAAATGTTATAATTGTACCAGCCTCCACCACTTCCTCTGGCAGCTCATTCCATACACGTACCACCCTCTGCGTGAAAACGTTGTCCCTTAGGTCTCTTTTATATCTTTCCCCTCTCACCCTAAACCTATGCCCTCCAGTTCTGGACTCCCCGAACCCAGGGAAAGGACTTTGTCTATTTATCCTATCCATGCCCCTCATAATTTTGTAAACCTCTATAAAGTTATTCCTCAGCCTCCGACGCTCCAGGGAAAACAGCCCCAGCCTGTTCAGCTTCTCCCTGTAGCTCAGATCCTCCAACCCTGGCAACATCCTTGTAAATCTTTTCTGAACCCTTTCAAGTTTCACAACATCTTTCCGATAGGAAGGAGACCAGAACTGCACGCAATATTCCAACAGTGGCCTAACCAATGTCTTGTACAGCCGCAACATGACGTCCCAACTCCTGCACTCAATACTCTGATCAATAAAGGAAAGCATACCAAACACCTTCTTCACTATCCTACCTACCTGCGACTCCATTTTCAAGGAGATATGAACCTGCACTCCAAGGTCTCTTTGTTCAGTAACACTCCCGAGGACCTTACCATTAAGTGTTTAAGTCCTGCTAAGATTTGCTTTCCCAAAATGCAGCACCTCGCATTTATCTGAATTAAACTCCAACTGCCACTTCTCAGCCCATTGGCCCATCTGGTCCAGATCCTGTTGTAATCTGAGATAACCCTCTTTGCTGTCCACTACACCTCCAAATTTGGTGTCATCTGCAAACTTACTAACTGTACCTCTTATGCTCGCATCCAAATCATTTACGTAAATGACAACAAGTAAAGGACCCAGCACCGATCCTTGTGGCACTCCACTGGTCACAGGCCTCCGGTCTGAAAAACAACCCTCCACCACCACCCTCTGTCTTCTACCTTTGAGCCAGTTCTGTATCCAAATGGCTAGTTCTCCCTGTATTCCGTGAGATCGAACCTTGCTAACCAGTCTGCCATGGGGAACCTTGTCAAACGCCTTACTGAAGTCCATACAGATCACATCTACTGCTCTGCCCTCATCAATCTTCTTTGTTACTTCTTCAAAAAATTCAATCAAGTTTGTGAGATATGATTTCCCACGCACAAATCCATGTTGACTATCCCGAATCAGTCCTTGCCTTTCCAAATACATGTACATCCTGTCCCCCAGGATTCCCTCCAACAACTTGCCCACCACCGAGGTCAGGCTCACCGGTCTATAGATCCCTGGCTTGTCTTTACCGCCCTTCTTAAACAGTGGTACCACGTTTGCCAACCTCCAGTCTTCTGGCACCTCACCTGTGACTATTGATGATACAAATATCTCAGCAAGAGGCCCAGCAACCACTTCTCTAGCTTCCCACAGAGTTCTCGGGTACACCTGATCAGGTCCTTGGGATTTATCCACTTTTAACCGTTTCAAGATATCCAGCACTTCCTCCTCTGTACTCTGGACATTTTGCAAGATGTCACCATCTATTTCCCTACAGTCTATATCTTCCATATCCTTTTCCACAGTAAATACTGATGCAAAATATTCATTTAGTATCTCCCCCATTTTCTGTGGCTCCACACAAAGGCCACCTTGCTGATCTTTGAGGGGCCCTATTCTCTCCCTAGTTAACCTTTTGTCCTTAATGTATTTGCAAAAACCCTTTGGATTCCCCTTAATTCTATTTGCCAAAGCTATCTCATGTCCCCGTTTTGCCCTCCTGATTTCCCTCTTAAGTATACTCCTATTGCCTTTATACTCTTCTAAGGATTCACTCGATCTATCCTGTCTATACCTGTCATATGCTTCCTTATTTTTCTTAACTAAACCCTCAATTTCTTTAGTCATCCAGCATTCCCTATACCTACCAGCCTTCCCTTTCACCCTGACAGGAATATACTTTCTCTGGATTCTTGTTATCTCATTTCTGAGGGCTTCCTATTTTCCAGCTGTCCCTTTACCTGCAAACATCTGCCTCCAATCAGCTTTCAAAAGTTCTTGCCTAATGCCGTCAAAATTGGCCTCTCTCCAAGTTAGAACTTCAACTTTTCGACTTGGTCTATCCTTTTCCATCACTATTTTAAAATGAATAGAATTATGTTCGCTGGCCCCAAAGTGCTCCCCCACTGACACTCAGTCACCTGCCCTGCCTTATTTCCCAAGAGTAGGTCTAGTTTTGCACCTTCTCTAGTAGGTACATCCACATACTGAATCAGAAAATTGTCTTATACACTCTTAAGAAATTCCTCTCCATCTAAGCCTTTAACACTATGGCAGTCCCAGTCGATATTTGGAAAGTTAAAATCCCCTACCATAACCACCCCATTATTCTTACAGATAACTGAGATCTCCTTACAAGTTTGTTTCTCAATTTCCCTCTGACTATTGGGGGGTCTATAATACAATCCCAATAAGGTGATCATCCCTTTCTTATTTCTCAGTTCCACCCAAATAACTTGCCTGGATGTATTTCCGGGAATATCCTCCCTCAGCACAGCTGTAATGCTATCCCTTATCAAAAATGCCACTCCCCTTCCTCTCTTGCCTCCCTTTCTATCCTTCCTGTAACATTCGTATCTTGGAACATTCAGCTGCCAGTCCTGCCTATCTCAGTTCCATGTTCCTAACCATGCCTTGAGTTCATCTGCCTTCCCTGTTAGGCCCCTTGCATTGAAATAAATGCAGTTTAATTTATTAGTCGTACCTTGTCCTTGCCTGCCCTGATTGCTTGACTCACTTCTTTTCTCAGCTGTACCCGTCTCAGATCGATCTCTTTCCTCACTATCTCCCTGGGTCCCACCCCCCCACCTTACTAGTTTAAATCCTCCTGAGCAGTTCTAGCAAATTTCCCTGCCAGTATATTAGTCACCTTCCAATTTAGGTGCAATCCGTCTTCCTTGTACAGGTCACTTCTACCCCAAAAGAGATTCCAATGATCCAAAAATGTGAATCCTTCTCCCATACACCAGCTCCTCAGCCATGCATTCATCTGCTCTATCCTCCTATTCCTGCCCTCACTAGCTCGCGCACTGGGAGTAATCCAGATATTACTAAGCTTGAGGACCTCCTTTTTAAATTTCTGCCTAACTATCTGTAATCTCCCTTCAGAATCTCAACCTTTTCCCTTCCAATGTCGTTGGTTCCAATGTGGACAATGACCTCCTGCTGGCCCCTCTCCCCGTGAGAACATTCTGCACCCTCTCTGAGACATCCTTGATCCTGGCACCAGGGAAACAACACATCATTCTGCTTTTTCTCTGCTGGCCACAGAAACGTCTGTCTGTACCTCTGACTACAGAATCCCCTAACACAATTGATCTCTTTGAAGCCAATGTACCCCTCATTGCATTAGAGCCAGTCTCAATACCAGAAACTTGGCTGTTCGTGCTACGTTCCCCTGAGAATCCATCACCCCCTATATTTTCCAAAACAGCATACCTGTTTGAAATGGGTATATCCACAAAAGACTCCTGCACTAGCTGCCTACCTCTCTTACCCTTCCTGGAGTTAACCCATCTATGTGACTGTATCTGAGACTTCCCCCCTTCCTTTATCTGCCATCCATCACATACTGTTGCTGTTGCAAATTCCTCATCGCTTCTATCTGTCTCTCCAACCGATCCACTTGATCTGAAAAGATTCACATCCAACAGCGTTTATGGCAGATATAATCTGCAGTAACCCTTAAACTCTCTTTAAACTCCCACATCTGACAAGAAGTGCATATCACTGCAAAGGCCATTTTTGCTCCTTCACAATCTACAGACCCAGAAAATAACACCGCCTTGTTCCTCTACAAACACTGCCCCAGGTTAAATTAATAGCTATGGCTTATATTTTAAGTTTAATCAAGAGACTTACCTCCAAAAAACATATAATCGAGAAAGAATTCACTATACTCACTACTGCAGCCTTTCTCTTGGACAAACAACAATTAACTGATCTGACTTTGTGCTGTGAACTTCGCCCAACGGGTTGGACCGAAGGGTCTGTTTCCATGCTGTACATCTCTATGACTCTATGACAAGGAATCACTGTCCAGGAACCAGTCAGGAAGGTCATTCTTATGCTGAGCCTCCTGAGCGCACAACCAATGGAACTGATTGAAAAGCCAATTGAAACAGTGTGATTAGGGAAAGCTACAAGAAGCACACATGTCAGTGCCATTTTGTCTGGAATTCTCCTTCTCATTGCTCTAATAGGGTACCAAAGCTGATGTGACATCACCACCCCTTACTTGTTGTGAACTCCCTCTGGTGTTTGACTCTTAAGGAACTACAACAGCGACAAATAAATTAAGTAAGAAACAAAAGAAGAGAAATAAAAGGACAAAACAGCAAAGCAAGTAAAAGACAAAAATAAACAAGCTCTGCACTCACCTTCAGTAAAACATCTCACACGAAGATAAACATTTAATAATGGATTGACCCCTGATTGATACCTTCACCAAATTATACTGATTTAAGCAACATACGCAGCTTACTTTGCAGATGATTTCTGAGAAGAGATCCATGCAAATTTTACACACTATTAGGAAGGAGAATAAAAATACCCAATCTTTCTGAGAATGATGACAAAGATTCAGAGAAGAACAAAGAGCACTTAAGGGCCAACTCAAGACATAAATTGACTTCTGGATTATCAAAATCCAACCCTTGTCATAGAGACTTTAAGAGTCTATTGACAACTTGATCATGAGATGCTGCAGGAAAGGACATGACTAAGATTTCCCTGAAGACCTCGCAGATGGTCTCATCAAACTAGCATTCATCTATCTACTGACTAAAGCCTTCAAGAGGGATCTTCAGGGCAATTTTAACATGACTTGTCAGCTCTTATACTCAATAAGGTAAAAACAATGACTGCAGATGCTGAAAATCAAATACTGGATTAGTGGTGCTGGAAGAGCACAGCAGTTCAGGCAGCATCCAACGAGCAGCGAAATCAACGTTTCGGGCAAAAGCCCTTCATCAGGAATAAAGGCACCATGCTTCAGGCTCACTGCCTTTATTCCTGATGAAGGGCTTTTGCCCGAAACGTTGATTTCGCTGCTCGTTGGATGCTGCCTGAACTGCTGTGCTCTTCCAGCACCACTAATCCAGTATCTTATACTCAATACCCCATCCAATGAAGGCAAGTGTTAATTAATCTTGTCCTTCAAAATATTTTCTAATAATTTCCCTACCATTGACATCAGACTATCTGCTGTGTGATTACCTGGCCTATCCTTGCTGCCCTTCTTGAACAATGGAACCTCATTAGCTATCCTCCAGTCATTTGGTACTTCACCTGTGTCTGGTGAAGAATTGAATATCTCCATCAGGACCCCAGCAATCTCCTCTTTTGCTTCCCATAGCAGCCTGGGATCCATTTCAACAGGCTCTGGGGAGTATGACCTGTATGCCCATTAAAACATCTAATACCTCCTCCTTATTAATCTTCAGATGCTCCAAAGTACCGAATGTTTTCCCAGGAGGTTCCGTAAATGCTTCACTTGTGAAAAATTACCTGGCAGGGCTCCATGAGTTCAGTGCCATCGCTTTCTATCTTAAACGGCATGTGGTTAGATACAGAGTAAAACTCCCTGCATGTCTATGGCCCTGATTAGATTAATATTATTTCTTACCCCATCAATTGCTGTCACTGTGAACTCATAGTGATTGGGCCCCTCATCTCGATCCAGTTGGCTTGTGGTGCAGATTCTGCCAGTGTATTGGTCGATACTGAACTGAACAGGAGCCAAGCTGCCAATCCCAGAGCCGATAGAATATGTGATGGCACCAAAGCTTCCACTGTCAGCATCTGTGGCCGAGACCTGTGAGGAGAACATTATTGAAAAGGTGAAGGTTAGCATTCTCGAACAGGCACATGGAAGGGTGTGCCGGCTGGATGAGTTAACAGAGATAGTCATAGAGTTATACAACAGTGAAACAGGCCCTTCGGCCCATCAATTCTATGCCAACAATCAAACACCAACTACATTAATCCTATTTACCTGCACTTGGTCCATATCCTCCTATACACTGGCATTTTAAGTGCTCATCCTGATGGTTCTTCGATGTTGTGAGACTATTTGCCTCCGCCACTCTCTCAGGCAGAGAGATTCCCACCACCCTCTGGGGAAAAGATTCTCTCAGATCTCCTGTAAACTCCTCATCTTAAACTTATCCCCTCTGGTTTTAAACATATCTGCAACGGGGAAAAGATTCTCACAACCTATCCTGTCTGTGCCTCTCATAATGTTGTAAACCTTAATCAGATCCCCCTCAACCTCCTCTGCTCCAAGGAAATGAAACCCAGCTGATCCTGTCTCTCCTCAAAACTGAGACTTTCTGTCCTGAGCAATATTCTAGTGAATCTCCTCTGTACCTTCTTGGAGTGCAGTTACGTCCTTTCAATTGTGTGGTAACAGGAACTGCACACAGTACTCCAGCTGTGACCTAACAAATGTTTTATAAAGTTCCAAAAGATCAGGAAGGGTGAGGGGCTGCAGGAGATTACAGAGGTAGGGAGGGATGTAGGGGCTGGAGGAGGTGACACAGATAGGGAGGGGTGTAGGGGCTGGAGGAGGTAACAGAGATAGGGAGTGTGTGTAGGGGCTGGAGGGGGTTACAGAGATTGGGAGTGGGTTAGGGCTGGAGTAGGTTTCAGTTAATAAAATCTGGAATTACCATCTCTATTGTCAGTAATGTTGCTGTGAAACTACCATCTGGTTCACTGATGTCCTTCAGTGAAGGAAATCTGCTGCTATGACCTGGTCTGTCTGACATGTGACTCCAGACCCATAATAACATGGTTGAGTCTTAACTGCCTCTTAAAATAGACAAGCAAACCACTCAGTTTGAGGGCAATGAGGGCTGTGTGATAAACTATGGCTCAGTCAGTGATACACACATTCCATGGATGAATAAAGAAATCTCACAGTATCTTGGAGTTCAATACTGGGCTGATGACACATTAACCAGGAAGATGTTAATTTGGATCAACGTGGAGGGCCATAGAGAAGGGAGGCCAGGGATTTATCTTTGATTTGATTTATTATTGTCACATGTAGCTGGGTACAGTGAAAACTTTTGTTTTGTGTGCAGTACAGGCAGATCATACCATACACAGTGCATAGGGTAATAGAACAGAGCAAGGATGGTATAGCTGCACAGAAGGTCCACAGAGAGTGAGATCAACATGAAATTTAAAATTTCAGCGGTCCATTCAGAAATCTAATAACAGTGAGGAAAAAGTTGTTTGTGAAGCTGTTGGTATGTGTGTTTAAGTTTTTGTATCTCCTGCTGACTGAAGAGGGTAGAAGAGATTATAAAGGGAGGTGTTGGGGAGGGTGGTGAGTAGGGAGGAGTCTCTGATTACATTGGCTGCCTTTCCAAATCAGCGGGAAGTATAAATGGAGTCAATGGATGGAAGGTTGGTTTGTGAAGGACTGGTCAGTGTTCACCACTCTCTGTAGTTTCATAGAAAAGTACAGCACAGAACAGGCCCTTAGGCCCACGATGTTGTGCTGAGACTTAAACCTAATATGAAATATAGTAACTTAACTTACTCACCCCTCAACTCACTGCTATCCATGTGCAAATAACAAAAAGTAGTGGATCTGGCATTGATCCTTGTGCTGGGAAGAGCCTATAGGTCAGCTTGCTATCAATCCCATGGTCACAATCGGTTGCTAGGATGCGTCCAATGGGTGATGAAGGTGGTATGTTCTCCTGGATGTATTGGCCCTCATTGCCATTTTCATCAACGATACAGACACGCACTATGGCAGTTCTCCTGTAACTGCCCTTTGAAATAGTGCATTAAACTGACCCTTCAGGTTGAGCAGTAAACACTGCTGACCAGTTGTACCTGCTAACCAGGTATATCTGCTGACCAGGTGTACCTGCTGACCAGGTGTACCTGCTGACCTGGTGTATCTGCTGACCAGGTGTACCTGCTGACCTGCTGACCAGGTATACCTACTGACCAGGTGTACCTGCTGACCTGCTGACCAGGTGTACCTGCTGACCAGGTGTACCTGCTGACCTGCTGACCTGCTGACCAGGTGTACCTGCTGACCTGGTGTACCTGCTGACCAGATGCACAGATGAGGGCAATGCATTCTGTTTACACTTCAGCAAGGCTTTTGATAGGGGCCTGCATGGGAGACTATTAGTAAAGTTAACAATCCATGGGATCTCAGGAAACTTGGCAAATAGAATTCAAGGTCGGCTGAGTGGCAGGAAGCAGAGGGTAATGGTTGAGGGGTGTTTTTGGGATGACATCAGTGTCCAGTGGGGTTCAGCTTACCTCACTTTTGGGGCTTTTAATGTTTGTGAATTATATAAACAACTTAAACTTGAATGTCGGAGCATTGCTCAGAAAGTTTGCTGATGATGCAAAAAATTGCTTGTGTGGTAACTAGTGAAGAGGATAGCTTTAGATTACAGGAAGATATAGATGTGGACTTCAGGAGGATACAGATGTGCCTGTCATACGGGCTGAGCGGTGGCAAATGGAGATGAGTAAGATACTAAATGAATATTTCATATCAGTATTTACTGTGGAAAAGGACATGAAAGCTAGGGATTTTGGGGAAATAAATACTGATGTTTGAAAAGAGTTCACAATTCAGAAGAGGAGATGTTGGAGATCCTAAAATGCATAAAAGTAGATTAATACCCAGGACCTGACCAGAACTCTGGGAAGCTAGGGAAGTGATTGCAAGGCCCCATGCTGAGATGGAGAAAGTGAGGACTGCAGATGCTAGAGATCAGAGCTGAAAATGTGTTGCTGGAAAAGCGCAGCAGGTCAGGCAGCATCCAAGGAACAGGAGAATCGACGTTTCGGGCATAAGCCCTTCTTCAGGAATGGGGGAAGTGTGTCCAGCAGGCTAAGATAAAAGGTAGGGAGGAGGGACTTGGGGGAGGGGCGTTGGAAATGCGATAGGTGGAAGGAGGTTAAGGTGAGGGTGATAGGCCGGAGTGGGGGTGAGGGTGGAGAGGTTAGGAAGAAGATTGCAGGTTAGGAAGGTGGTGCTGAGTTCGATGGTTGGGACTGAGACAAGGTGGGGGGAGGGGAAATGAGGATACTGGAGAAATCTGAGTTCATCCCTTGTGGTTGGAGGGTTCCTAGGCGGAAGATGAGGCGCTCTTCCTCCAACTGTCATGTTGCTATGGTCTGGCGATGGAGGAGTCCAAGGACCTGCATGTTCTTGGTGGAGTGGGAGAGGGAGTTGAAGTGTTGAGCCACGGGGCGGTTGGGTTGGTTGGTGCGGGTGTCCCAGAGGTGTTCTCTGAAATGTTCCGCAAGTAGGCGGCCTGTCTCCCCAATATAGAGGAGGCCACATCGGGTGCAGCGGATGCAATAAATGATGTGTGTGGAGATGCAGGTGAATTTGTGGCGGATATCGAAGGATCCCTTGGGACCTTGGAGGGAAATAAGAGGGGAGATGTGGGCACAAGTTTTGCATTTCTTGCGGTTACAGGGGAAGGTGCCGGGAGTGGAGATTGGGTTGGTGAGGGGTGTGGTTAGTACAACCGTACAACCCAGATGGCCTCCTTCTTCAAAGACCGCAATATCCCCCCAGACGTGATCGACTATGCTCTCCACCGCATCTCCTCCACTTCCCGCTCCTCCGCCCTTGAGCCCCGCCCCTCCAATCACCACCAGGACAGAACCCCACTGGTCCTCACCTACCACCCCACCAACCTCCATATATAGCGTATCATCCGCCGTCATTTCCGCCACCTCCAAACGGACCCCACCACCAGGGATATATTTCCCTCCCCTCCCCTATCAGCGTTCTGAAAAGACCACTCCCTCCGTGACTCCCTTGTCAGGTCCACACCCCTCACTCACTGAGGACGAACGATCAGTCCTCAGCAAAGGACTCACCTTCATCCCCCTCCGTCCACGCATCAATGAATTTAATACACGCCGTGACATCGAACAATTCTTCTGTCGCCTCCGCCTCCGAGCTTACTTTCACAATCAGGACTCCCGCCCACCTTCCGAGGACCCCTTCGCCCACCTCCAACACACTGCATCCACCTGGACACCCCGCGCTGGCCTATTACCTGCCCTCGACCTCTTCATTTCCAACTGCCGCCGGGACATTAACCGCCTCAACCTGTCGTCCCCCCTCCCCCACTCCAACCTCTCACCCTCACAACGCGCAGCCCTCCAATCCCTCTGCTCCAATCCCAACCTCACCATCAAGCCAGCGGATAAAGGGGGCGCAGTGGTAGTCTGGCGCACTGACCTCTACACCGCTGAAGCCAAACGCCAACTCGAGGACACCTCTTCCTACTGCTCCCTCGACCATGACCCCACCCCCCATCACCAAACCATCATCTCCCAGACCATACAGAACCTCATCACCTCAGGAGATCTCCCACCCACAGCTTCCAACCTCATTGTCCGGGAACCCCGCACTGCCCGGTTCTACCTCCTTCCCAAGATCCACAAGCCTGACCACCCTGGCCGACCCATTGTCTCAGCATGCTCCTGCCCCACTGAACTCATCTCTACCTACCTTGACACTGTCCTATCCCCCCTAGTCCAGGAACTCCCCACATACGTTCGAGACACCACCCACGCCCTCCACCTCCTCCAAGACTTCCGTTTCCCTGGCCCCCAACGCCTTATCTTCACCATGGATATCCAATCCCTCTACACCTCCATTCGCCATGACCAGGGCCTCCAAGCCCTCCGTTTTTTCCTCTCCAGACATCCCCAACAGTACCCTTCCACTGACACTCTCATTCGTTTGGCTGAACTGGTCCTCACCCTTAACAATTTCTCCTTTGAATCCTCCCACTTCTTCCAGACCAAAGGCGTAGCCATGGGCACACGTATGGGCCCCAGCTATGCCTGTCTCTTTGTTGGCTATGTAGAACAGTTGATCTTCCGTAATTACACCGGCACCACTCCCCACCTCTTCCTCCGCTACATTGATGACTGCATTGGTGCCACCTCGTGCTCCCACGAGGAGGTTGAGCAATTCATCAACTTCACCAACACATTCCACCCTGACCTTAAATTTACCTGGAACAGCTCTGACACCTCGCTCCCCTTCCTGGACCTCTCCATCTCCATTAGTGACGACCGACTTGACACTGACATTTTTTACAAACCCACTGACTCCCACAGCTACCTGGATTACACCTCTTCCCACCCTATCTCTTGCAAAAATGCCATCCCATATTCCCAATTTCTCCACCTCCGCCGTATCTGCTTCCAGGAGGACCAGTTCCACCACAGAACACACCAGATGGCCTCCTTCTTTAGAGACCGCAATTTCCCTTCCCACGTGGTTAAAGATGCCCTCCAACGCATCTCGTCCACATCCCGCACCTCTGCCCTCAGACCCCACCCCTAACCGTAACAAGGACAGAACGCCCCTGGTGCTCACCTTCCACCCTACAAACCTTCGCATCAACCAAATCATCCACCGACATTTCCGCCACCTCCAAAAAGGCCCCACCACCAGGGATATATTTCCCTCCCCACCCCTTTCCGCCTTCTGCAAAGACCGTTCCCTCCGTGACTACCTGGTCAGGTCCACACCCCCCTACGACCCACCCTCCCATTCTGGAACTTTCCCCTGCCACCGCAGGAACTGTAAAACCTGTGCCCACACCTCCTCCCTCATCTCTATCCAAGGCCCTAAAGGAGCCTTCCACATCCATCAAAGTTTCACCTGCACATCCACCAATATCATTTATTGTATACGTTGCTCCCGATGTGGTCTCCTCTACATTGGGGAGACTGGGCGCCTCCTAGCAGAGCGCTTTAGGGAACATCTCCGAGACACCCGCACCAATCAACCACACTGCCCTGTGGCCCAACATTTCAACTCCCCCTCCCACTCTGCCGAGGACATGGAGGTCCTGGGCCTCCTTCACCGCCGCTCCCTCACCACCAGACGCCTGGAGGAAGAATGCCTCATCTTCCGCCTCGGAACACTTCAACCCCAGGGCATCAATGTGGACTTCAACAGCTTCCTCATTTCCCCTTCCCCCACCTCATCCTAGTTTCAAACTTCCAGCTCAGTTACTGTCTCCTTGATTTGTCCGACCTGCCTATCTTCTTTTCCACCTATCCACTCCACCCTCTCCTCCTTGACCTATCACCTTCATCTCCTCCCCCACTCACCCATTGTACTCTATGCTACTCTCTCCCCACCCCCAACCTCCTCTAGCTTATCTCTCCATGCTTCAGGCTCACTGCCTTTATTCCTGATGAAGGGCTTTTGCCCGAAACGTTGATTTCGCTGCTCGTTGGATGCTGCCTGAACTGCTGTGCTCTTCCAGCACCACTAATCCAGTATTTGGTTTTCAGCATCTGCAGTCATTGTTTTTACCACACCCCTCACCAACCCAACCTCCACTCCCGGCACCTTCCCCTGTAACCGCAAGAAATGCAAAACTTGTGCCCACACCTCCCCTCTTATTTCCCTCCAAGGTCCCAAGGGATCCTTCGATATCCGCCACAAATTCACCTGCACCTCCACACACATCATTTATTGCATCCGCTGCACCCGATGTGGCCTCCTCTATATTGGGGAGACAGGCCGCCTACTTGCGGAACGTTTCAGAGAACACCTCTGGGACACCCGGACCAACCAACCCAACCACCCCGTGGCTCAACACTTCAACTCCCCCTCCCACTCCACCAAGGACATGCAGGTCCTTGGACTCCTCCATCGCCAGACCATAGCAACATGACGCCTGGAGGAAGAGCGCCTCATCTTCCGCCTAGGAACCCTCCAACCACAAGGGATGAACTCGGATTTCTCCAGTATCCTCATTTCCCCTCCCCCCACCTTGTCTCAGTCAAATCCCTCGAACTCAGCACCGCCTTCCTAACCTGCAATCTTCTTCCTGACCTCTCCACCCCCACCCCACTCCAGCCTATCACCCTCACCTTGACCACCTTCCACCTATCGCATTTCCAACGCCCCCTCCCCCAAGTCCCTCCTCCCTACCTTTTATCTTAGCCTCCTGGACACACTTTCCTCAGTCCTGAAGAAGGGCTTATGCCCAAAATGTCGATTCTCCTGTTCCTTGGATGCTGCCTGACCTGCTGGGCTTTTTCAGCAACACATTTTCAGCCCATGCTGAGATATCTGTATCATTGATAGCCCCAGGTGAGGTGCTGGAAGACTGGAGGTTGGCTAATGTGGTGCCACTGTTTAAGAAGGGTGGTAAGGAAAAGCCAGGGAACTATAGACCAGTGAGCCTGACCTCAGTGGTGGGCACATTGTTGAAAGGGATTCTGAGGGACAGGATTTACATGTATTTGAAAAGACATGGACTATCAGCATGACTTTGGAAATCATGTCTCACTAACTTGATCACGTTTTTTGAAAGTTGACAAAGAAGATTAATGAGGGCAGAACAATAGACATTATCTATTTGGACTTCAGCAATGCATACAACAAAGTTTAGTATGTCGGACTGGTTCGCAAGCTGAGATCACATGGAATCCAGGGAGAGGTAGCCATTTGAATACAAAATTGGCTTCAAGTTAGGAGACACAGGGTGGGTGGTGGAGGGTTGTTTTTCAGACTGGAGGCCTGTGACCAGCCACAAGGATCAATGCCAGACCCACTGCTTTTTGTAATTTATATAAATAACTTGGATGTGAATATAGGAAGTATGGTTAGTAAGTTCGCAGATGACACCAAAATAGCTGGTGTTGTGAACGGTGAAGAAGATTATCTCAGAGTACAACAGAACCTTGATCAGATGGGCCAATAGGCTGAGAAGTGGCAAATGGAGTTTAATTTAGATAAATGTCAGGTGCAGGATTTATATACTTAATGGTAGAGCCCCTGGGGAGCTATTGCTAAACAAAGGGACCGAGAGGTGCAGGTGCAGAGTTCCTTGAAAGAGAAGTTGGAAGAAGATAGGGTGGTGAAGAAGGTGTTTGACACACTTGCCTTCATTGCTCATAACATTGAGTATAGAGTTGGGAGGTCATGTTGCATCTGTACAGAACAGTGCTGAGGACATTTTTGGGATACTGCATACAATTGTGTGCAATTATAATATTGTGTGCAATTCGGGTTGCCATTTTAAAAGAAGGATGTTGTGAAACTTGAAAGGGTTCAGAAAAGATTTACAAGGATGTTGCCAGGGTTGGAGGGTTTGAGCGACAGGGAGAGGCTAAACAGGCTGGGGCTGTTTTCCCTGGAGCATCGGAGGCTGAGGAGTGACCTTATAGAGTTTTATAAAATCATGAGAGACATGGATAGGATAAATAAGGATACGGTGTGTTTCTGTGATGAAGAGAGATTGGACAGATGAGGGTTGATTCCCTTAGAACAGAGAAAGTTAACAGGGGACATGATTGAGATGAGCAAAATTATGAGGGGCATAAATAAGGTATACAGGACAAAGCTTTTCCCTTGATGGAGGGATCAATGGACAGGATATAGATTAAGGGAAGGGGCAGGAGGTTTAGAGGAGATGTGAGGAAACACTTTTTCACCCAGAGGCTGGTGGGAATCTGGACCTCACTGTCTGTGAGGGTAGGAGAGGCAGAAACCATCAGAATATTGAGGAAAGTATTTAGATGTACATTTGTGAGGCCAAGGCATAACAAGGCTATGACTCTATAACTCTAAACAGTAAGAGCTATCTTGAATTTTCCACAATCTCAGATTCTGCAGTAAACAGGCAGAATTGTTTTCTATGGGATTGTTTTCCTCAAATTCCCGCACAGTGGTAGCTGCTTTGAGAAGATTGTTAAAGAAAGGCAAGAAATTGGAACGGACTGAGAAGTGTTACAAGTGCCTTTAACAGCTGAAAGGCTGCACTGACCATCTCTCTAATTCAGCTGACAGTTGATGCCAATGATAATGTTGATGGTGTGGCAAAATCACCACAGTCCCACCATCTTGTGGAATAATCTGGTGGATCTCCACTGCACTCCCTCTGTGGCAAGTTCACCTTCCTTAGGCAAGGCTACCAGAACCTCACCAACTACTCCGGATGCAGTCTCAGTCATACTTTATATGTGGGTGGCACGGTGGCACAGTGGTTAGCACTGCTGCCTCACAGCGCCAGAGACCCAGGTTCAATTCCCGACTCAGGCGACTGACTGTGTGGAGTTTGCACATTCTCCCCGTGTCTGCGCGGGTTTCCTCCGGGTGCTCTGGTTTCCTCCCACAATCCAAAGATGTGCACGTCAGATGAATTGGCCATGCTAAATTGCCCCTAGTGTTAGGTAAGGGGTAGATGTACGGGAATGGGTGGGTTGTAGGTCGGTGTGGACTTGTTGGGCCAAACGGCCTGTTTCCACACTGTAAGTAATCTAATCTAATCTAATTGAAGCAAAGCATTTTGCCCCTGCCAAATGTATAGAAGCATACAGTACAGAAGAGAACCCTTAACCTGTTGTGTCTGTACAGACAAAAATACACCAAATCTACATTCCTTCCAATTTCCCACACTAGCCCCACAACCCTGAATGTTATGACATGTCAGTTGCCCATCCAAGTACTTCTTAAAGGTTGTGAGGTTCCCATCTCAACTAGCCACCTCCCAGCCAGTGCATTCCAGAAACTGACCACCCTCTGGGTGAGAAAAACTGTTTCTCAAGCTCCCTTTAATGAGCCCATTTTTAGTGACCCTTCAACTAAGGGAACCAGCTACTTTCTATCCACCCTGTCCATGCCTCTCAAGAATCTATACAGGAACAGGGTCCCACCTCAGCCTTCTCTGCCCCAAGGTAAACAACCTGAGTTTATCCAGCTTCTCTTTATTGCTAACCTGCTCCATTCCAGGCAACATCCTGGTGAATCTCCTCTGCACCCCCCTCCAGTGTAATCACATTCTTCCTATTGTACAGTGAACAGAACTATACACAGTACTCCAGTTATGGCCTAACCAAAATTCTGTACAGCTCCAACATAACCTCATGGCTCTTATAATCTATGCCACAATCAAGAAAAACAAGCATCCCATTTGCCTCCTTAACTACCATATTAACCTGCCCTGCCAATGTCAGGGATCTGTGCAGAAGAACCTCAAGATTGCTATTTTCCACTGAGCTTCCTAGTCTCCTGCAATTCATTGAGTACTCCCTTCTCCTGTTACTTCTTCCAAAGTGCATCCCCTCACACTTTACAAGGTTCAATTCCATCTGCCACTAATCTGCCCATCTAACCAATCTGTCTATAGCCTTCCATCACCTAAAACACTTTTCCTTCACAGACAAACACTTGGCGAACCCTCATGTCATCCACATTCTTACTTATCATTGACCCACACGTTCTCATCACCATCATTTATGAATATCACAAACAATAAGGGACCTAGCACTGATTCCTGCAGTACACTACTGCATACCAGGCTCCAGTCACACACACAGCTCTTCACAGAACATAGAACGTAGAACAATGCAGCACAGTACAGGCCTTTCGGCCCTCGATGTTGTGCCAACCTTTTATCCTACTCTAAGACCAAACTAACCTACATACCCTTCATTTTACTATCATCCATGTACCTATGACATCTAACCCTACTACCACTGCTAGCAGTGCTTTCTACACACTCACCACTCTCTGTGTAAAGGACCTACCTCTGACATTTCCCTTAAACCTTCATCCAATCACCTTAAAATTATGTTCTCTTGTGATGGCCATTTCCGCCCTGGGAAAAAGTCTCTAGCTATCCACTCTATCAATGCCTCTTATCATCTTGTACACCTCTATCAAATCACCAGTGAGAAAAGCCCTAGCTCCCTCAACCTTTCTTCAAAGACATGCCCTCCAGTCCAGGCAGCATCCTGATAAATCTGCTCTGTAGCCTCTCTAAAGCTTCCACATCCTTCCTATAATGAGGTGATCAGAACTGAACACAATATTTCAAGTGTGGTCTAACCAGGGTTTTATAGAGCTGGAGCATAACCATGCACGTGTTATACTCAATCCCCCTGCTAATGAAAGCCAACACACCATACGCTTTCTTAACACTCCTATCAACTTGGGTGGCAACTTTGAGGGATCTATGGACATGGAGCCCAAGATCCTTCTGTTCCTCCACACTGCCAAGAATCCTGCCTTTAACCCTGTAATCTGCATTCAAATTCAACCTTTTGGACAGCACAGTAGCTCAATGGTTAGCATTGCTGCCTCACAGCGCCAGAGACCCGGTTCAATTCCAGCCTCAGCAACTGCCTGTGTGGAGTTTGTACATTCTCCCCGCGGCTGCATGGGTTTCTTCTGGGTGCTCTGGTTTCTTTCCACAGTCCAAGGATGTGCAGGTCAGGTGAATTGAACATGCTAAATTACCCATAGTGATGGGTGCATTAGTCAGAGTGAAACGAGCCTGGGTGGGTCACTCTTGGAGGCTTTGATGTGGACCTGTTGGGCCAAATGGCCTGTTTCCACACTGTGGGGAACCTAATCTAATCTTCCAAAATGAAACCCTCTATCACCATCCTCTCTCTTCTATCACTAACCCGAGTCTGGATCCAGGATCCCATGTGCTTTTATGTTCTTTATCAGTCTCTAACATAGCACCTTGTCAAAGGTCTTGCTAAAATCCAGATAAATGGCAGCTAACATCAACTGCACTGCCCTTATTTACACACTTGATCACCTCCTCGAGAAATGGCCTGGGTGTTGACAGTGGGGGATCATCAAGGAATGAAGGTCAGATTCTCTTTTGCTGGAGGCAGTCACTCCCTGGTGTTTGTATGGTGTAAACATTACTTCCAACTTTCCAACCACAGCCTGTATATTGTCCATGGACAATATCTGAACATGGACTGGAAGAGTCATCAAGGTACTGAACGTATCATCATAACACCCTAAGATAGAGGAGCAGAATTAGGACATTCGGCCCATTGAGTCCATTCTGCCTTGGTTGATATATTTCTCAACCCCATTGCCCTGATTTTGCAATTATCAGCGAACATTCCACTTCTGATCTTATGATGGAGGGAAAGTCATTGATGAAGCAGCTGAACATGGTCGGGCCCATGACACTACTCTGAGGAACCCTTGCACAGATGTGCTGGGGCTAAGATTCCTGATCTCCAACAACCAAATATGGCTCCATCCACCTGAGACTTCCAAACACACTGACTCTCACTGGGGTACAGGCCCACACACACACTGACTCTCACTGGGGTACAGTCCCATGCACACTGACTCTCACTGGGGTACAGCCCCACACACACTGACTCTCACTGGGGTACAGTCCCGTGCACACACTGACTCTCACTGGGGTACAGTCCCACACACACTGACTCTCACTGGGGTACAGTCCCACACACACTGACTCTCACTGGGGTACGGGTTTCCAGTTGGACACATTGTGCTGGTGTACATTCAGGGACCATCTTGGTTACATCTCTGCAGACAGCTGCACTGGAGTTGCCCCTGTTTTTTGAATGAGTCCTTCACTAAGATTTCAAATTGTTTTCCAGGGCTAAAGATGGCAAGTTTTCTTGCTCTTTTAAAAGCTTCGGGTGAATGCAACATCAGGACATTTCCCCTGGGAGCAGTGACAGAGGATGTAAATGTGACTTGGAGACAGGGAGCCACAGTTCTGTTGTTCAGAGCAGTGTGCTGTGGTTGGAGCATTCTGACATGAGATCTGGGCCAGATCAGACTGTGAACAATCAGCTCCAGATGGGAACTTTGAGCTAACATTAACAGGCTGCATTTCTGAGTGCTGGAGTCACTTTCAAACACTGGGCCATCTGCTTCTGCTTAGGAGAGAGTTTTTTTTTGCCAGAGAGGAAATTTTATACAGTCCTATAATCAGATGAAGCAATTAGACTTTCTATGTAATAGTTGATGTGTTTGCATTCCCAATATAGCACACACTCAACCAAAGCCCCTCAGAGACCAACAGGCCCCATGCTGAGCACAGTAGAAACCCGCATTGAACATCAAGGAAGAGCAGTTGTATCATATACAAGGCAGACATGAGGCTGGGTGAAATGACAGGCTGATATTTGGAGTATGGGCTGAAAAAGACCAGACAATTACTGATACTGAGCTTGGAAAATGCAAGAAGACTGCTCAGGGATACTCCTGACCAAGGAGATTAAAAAGAACATAAAATCACTTTTAAAACTGTAATCAGCAATGACACATAGCCATTTGGACACTCTCCCATCAACAACATCCCTCCAGTTTTGATCTCTTCCATGAGCAGATTAGTATTGGAGGTAGTCCTGAGAAGAATCACAAGATTGTCATATAAGGAGAGTCTGAGCAGGTTGGGCCTCTACGCATGAGTGACCTTTTTTGTACGCAATCATGAGACATGAGCTTTTATTGCCCATCTCTATTTTCCCTTGAGAAGGTGGTGGTGAAACGCTGTAGTCCATCAATGATAGGTAAACCCACAATGCCCTCAAGGAGGGAGTTCCAGGATTTTGACTCAGCAGCAGTAAAAGAATGGCAATATATTTCCAAGTCAGAATGGTGTGTGGCTTAGAGGGGAACTTGCACGGGGTGGTGTTCCCATGTATCTGCTGCCCTTATCCCTCCAGATGTCAGTGGTCATGGGTTTGGAAGGTGCAATGTCAGGATCTTTGGTGAATTTTTGCAGTGCATCTTGTAGATAGTTCTTACTGCTACTACTGAGCGTCAGTAGTGGAGAGTGGGTGCTTGTGGATGCAATGCCAATGTAGCAGGCTGCTATAGTTTCAAGCTTTTTGAGTTTTGTTGGAGCTGCAATCACACAGGCAAGTGGGGAGTATTGCAAATGGTGGACTGTCTTTGAGGAGTCTGGAGGTGAGTTATTTGCCACAGTATTCCTAGCTTCTGACCTGCTCTTGTAGCCATGTGTTTATGTGGCAAGTCTACTTGAATTTCTGGTCAATGGTAACCCCCCCGGATGTGATAGTGGAAATTCAGTGATGGTAATAGCATTGACTGTCAAGGGACGGTGGTTAGAGTGTCTCTGATTGGAGTTAGTCATTGCCTGGCATCGGTGCGGTGCAAATGTTATTTGCCTCTTGTCAGCCCAAACCTGGATATTATGCAGATCTTGTTGCATTTGGACACAGATTGCTTCAGTATCTGAGGAGTGGTGAATGGTGCAATCATCAGTAAACATCCCCACTTCTGACCTTATGATGGAGGGAAGGTCATTGATGAAACAGTTGAAGATGGTTGGGGCTTGGGACATTACACTGAGGAACTCCTGCAGAGACGTCCTGGACCTGAGATGACTGACCTCCAACAAAAATGACCATCTTCCTTTGTGCCAGGTATGATCCAACCAGCAGAGAGTTTTCTCCCTGATACCCACTGATTCCAGTTTTCCTGGGGCTCTTTGATGTCACATTTGGTTGAATGCAGCCTTGATGTTAAGGGCTGTCCCTCTCCCCTCCCCTCTGGAATTCAGCTGTTCTGTCCATGTTTGAACCAAGGCTGTAATGAGTGGACCTGGCGGAACCCAAACTGGGTGTCACTGAGCAGGTTATTGCTGAGCAGGTGCTGCTTGATAGCTCCGTTGATGACACCTTCCATCACTTTTCTGATGATTGAGAATAGACTGATGGGGTGGTAACTGACCAGGGTGGATTTGTCCTGCATTCTGTGTATGGGACATGCCTGGGCAATTTTCCACATTGTCAGGGAGATGCCAATGTTGTAACTGTACTGGAACAGCTTGGCTAGGGGAGTGGTAAGTTCTGGAGCACAAACCTTTAAAGAACAAATTGGGGAAATGGTAGAGATGCTGAATGGTTATTTTGCTTCAGTATTCATAGCAGGAGAAGGAGAATAGCTTGTTGGGAGTGATTAACAGAGAATTGGGGATAGGGTCTAATTAAAACTAGCTTATGTATGCCATCAGTAATGGAGAACTTAATGGAACTAGAGTGGCAAATCCCCAAGACCTAATGGTTTCCATCTACAGTGTTAAAGAAGAGAGGAGAGCAGATTCCCTAACCATCTTCTTTCAGAATTCCCTGGATTCAGGAGTTGTACCTCTGGATTGGAAATTTGCTCAGATCACTCCGCTCTTTAAAGAAGGGTGACATAGGGAAACCAGGGAATTACAGACCAATTACCCTGGTCTGGTTGGAGTACGTAATCAAGGGGAGAGTAATTGATCACCTTGAAAAGTTTCAGTTAATCATGGAGAGTCAGCCTGGATCCATGAAGGAGAGCTTGTGCCTGACCATCCTCACAGGTTTTTGAAGAGGTGACAAAAACAGTGGGTGAAGCTAAGTCAATGAATGTTGTTTATAGGGGCTTCCAAGAAGGCTTTTGATGAAGTCCCACACAGGAGACTGTTAGCTAATGTAGAAGCCTGGGGAACTGGGGACAAATTGCTGTCACAGATAGGAAATTGATTGAGAGGCAGGAAACACAAGGTTAGAATAATGGGTAAACATTCAAATTGATTGGATGTGACTAGTGGTGTCCTGCAGGGGTCTGTGTTGGGGCCTCAGTTATCCATACTGTTCAGTAACAACGTTGATAATAGCATAAACAGTCAAATATCTAAATTGCTGATGACACAAAATTGGGCTGCTTTGTAAACAGTGTTGATGATAGCATGAAATTACAGCAGGATATTGATAGATTAGACAAATGGGCAGAGCTGTGGCTGATGGATTTTTGTATTGGCAAGTGTGAGATTATCCATTTCAGACCAAGAAAGGGTCGATCAGAGTATTTTTCAGAAGTACAAAGTTAAATGCAGTGGACATCCAATCAGATTTTGGAGTTCAGCTGCATACCTCTTTAAAATGCCTCAGGCAGGTGCTGAAAATAGTCAAGGAGGCTAATAGAATGCTGGTCTTTATATCTAAAGGGCTGGAGTACAGGGATGCACATGTTATGATGCAGTTGTACAAAATGTTAACTCTGCTTTCTCCCCACAGATGCTGCCAGACCTGTTGAGTTTTCCTCGAAATGTCTGTTTTTGTGATGAAGAGACTAGACAGGCTAGGGTTGTTATCCTTAGAGCAAAGACTGACTGAGGTGTAAAATATTCTGAGTGCTTAAACAGCACAGAGAGAAGCTTTACTCCTCAGCAGACAGTCAATAACCAGGAGGCACTGTTTTATGGTGAGGAATGGAAGATTTAGGGGGGGATTTGAACAAAACTATTCACATTACTTTTTTTATATAATACAATACAATTTGATACAGCACTGGAACAGGCCCTTTGTCCCATCAATCCTGTGCCGATTCTAATCCTTACTTAGACCCACTACTTATCGCCCATATGCAGTTTTTATCTTTCTGTTTGCCTCCCATTCATGTGTCTATTAAGAAATGCCTTAAACATTGCCAACATTCCTGCTTCCGCTGCCTCCACCGGCAGTCCATTCCAGGTACCCAATCCATCTGCGTGAAAAGTCTTGCCCACATTTCTCCCCTTAACTTCCTCCCTCTCACCTTGAAACTGTGTCCTCTTGTGGTTGACCTTTCCACCCTGGGAAAAAAAGCCTCTGACTATTAACCCTCTCACAATCTGTAAACTTCTATCAGGTTGCCCCTCAGCTTCCATCTTTCCAGTGAAATAATCTGAGGTTATCCAACATCTCCTCATAACTAAAACCCTCTACACCAGGCAACGTCCCGGTAAACCTTCTCTGCACCTCTCCAAACCATCCATGTCCTCCTGGCAGTGTGACCAGAACTGCACACAATATTCCAAATGTGGCCTAACTAAAGTTTTGTACAGCTGTGACATAACTTGCCAACTTTTATATTCAATGCCTCGGCCAATGAAGACATGTGCTGTATCTGTTCTTGATCACTGTATCCACCTGTGTTGCCACTTTCAGGGATCTGTGCACCTGTGCACCCAAATCCCTCTGGATGTCAATACTCCTACACGTTCTGTCATTTATTGTATAATTTGCATCTGAGTCTGATCTTCCAAAAGGCATGCCCTCAAATTTGACTGGATTAAACTCCACTTGCCATTTCTTTGCTCAAATCTGCAATCCATCTATATCCTGCTGGATCCTTTGACAAACCTCCTCACTATCTACAACTCTGCCAATTTTGTTATCATCTGCAAACCTACCAATCAGACCATCTACATTTTCCTCTGGATCATTTATATATTTTACAAACAACAAAGGTCCCAACACTGATCCATGCGAACACTACTAGTTATCAGTCTCCTTTCTGAAAAACACCCTTCCATTGCTACCCTCTGTCTGCTATGACCAAGTCAGTTTTGTATCCATCTAGCCAGCCTATCACAGATCCCATGATACTTTACCTTCTGTATCAGCCTGCCATGAAGTATCTATCAAATGCCTTACTAAGGTCCGTACGGACAACATCCACTGCCCTTCCCTCATTAATCATTCTTGTCACCCCCTCAAAGACCTCAGTCAAGTTGGTGAGACCTGACCTTCCCCACACAAACTCATGCTGCCTATCACCAACAAGACCATTCACTTCCAAATGTGAATACATCCTGTCTCTCAGTATCGTCTCCAAAAGTTTCCCCACCACTGACGTCAGGCTCACTGGCCTGTAATTACTTAGATTATCTCTCTTCTTCTCCTTAAACAAAGGAACAACACTGGTGATTCTCCAGTCCTCTGCAACCTCACCTGAAGCCAAAGAGTATGCAAAATAGCTACTAAGACCCCAGCTATTTCCTCACTTGCTTCCCACAGTATCCTGGTTTAGATTCCATCTGGCCCTGGGGACTTGTTTAATGGATTTCAATACATTAAATACATCCCCCTTCACTATGTTGACTTGTCCAAGAGTATTCACACATCTTTCCCTAACCTCAACATCCCTCACGTCCGTCTCTTTGGTGAATACCAATGTAAAGTACTCATTAAGGATCTCACCCTTTCCTCTGGCTCCACACATAACCTCTCTTCTTCACCCAGAGTGGGGAAAATAGAAAAGCGCTAGTGGTAGGGGACTCAATAGTTAGACGGACTGACAGGAGATTTTGTGGTCAGGAACGGGACTCCCGAATGTTGCCTCCCTGGTGCCAGGATCCAGGATGTCGCTGATTGGGTTTACAGGATACTGAAGGGGGAGGGTGAGCAGTCAGAAATTGTGGTACATAATGGCACCAATGATATAGCCAGGGAAGGGATTGAGAGTCTGAAAAGTGACTACAGAGAGTTAGTTTGGATGCTGAAGAACAGGACGAGTAGAGTAGTGATCTCAGGTTTGCTACCGGTGCCACGAGATAGTGAGATGAGGAACAGTCAGCGAATGCAGCTTAACACGTGGCTGCGAAGCTGATGCAGGAGGGAGGGCTTCAGATACTTGACCATTAGGATACCTTCTGGGGAAAGTGGGACCTGTACATGCAGGATGGGTTGCACCTGAACTGGAGGGGCATAAATGTCCTGGGTGGGAGATTTGCTCGTGTGGTTCGGGAGGGTTTAAACTAGTTTGGCAGGGGGGGTGGGAATCAGAGCCAAATGTCTGAGAGAGGGGGACAATTGCAGACGGGGCAGTGAAAGGATGTAGTAAATCTATCAGGAAGGTTTCTCACATGATAAAACAAAGGGATCTGTTAAAGTGTGTCTGCGTTAATGCAAGGAGTGTCAGAAATAAGAGTGACAAACTTAGAGCATGGATCAGTACTTGGGGCTACGATTGTTATGGCCATAATGGAGACGTGGGTTCCACTGGGGCAAGAATGGTTGCTAGATATTCCAGGGTTTAGAACATTTAAAAAGAACAGGGAAGATGGAAAAAGAGGAGGGGGTGTAGCATTGCTAATCAGAGAGTGCATCACAGCTACAGAAACGAAGGTTGTTGAGGAAGGTTTGTCTACTGAGTCAGTCAGTCAGGTGGAAGTTAGGAACAGCAAGGGAACAGCCACCGCATTGGGGGTTTTCTACAGACCACCTAATAGCAGTAGGGAGATTGAAGAACTCATAGTCCGGCAGATTCTGGAAAAATGCAGATGGAGCAGAGTTGTTGTTATGGGTGATTTCAACTTTCCCAATATCGACTGGAACCTCCTAAGTGCAGATGGTTTGGATGGAGCTGTTTTTGTCAGGTGTGTTCAGGAGGGTTTCCTTACTCAGTAAGTAGACAGAGCAATGAGGGGAGAGGCCATTTTGGATTTGGTGCTCAGCAACAAGCCAGGACTGGTGCCAGATCTCACTGTGGCAGAACACTTTGGTGACAGTGATGACAACTGCCTCACATTTACCATAGCCTTGGAGAGAGAAAGGAGCAGATACCAAGGGAAGATTTTAATTGGGGAAAAGGAAACTATGATGCTATCAGACAGGAGTTGGGAAGTACAGATTGGGGGCAACTGTTCCACAGAAAGGGCACAGCAGACATGTGGAGACTATTTAAGGAGCAGTTGTTGTGAGTGATGCACGAATTTGTTCCTCTGAGACAGGTACGAAGAGGTAAGATTAAGGAACCTTGGATGACGAGAACAGAGGAGCTTCTTGTCAAAAGGAAGAAGGCAGTTTACGTAAGGTGGAGGAAGCAAGGATCTAGCACAGCTTTAGAGGATTACAGGCTTGCTAGAAAGGAGTTCATAAATGGGCTGAGGAGAGCCAGGAGGGGGCACGATAAAGGCTTAACAAGAAGGATTAGGGAGAACCCAAAGGTATTTC
This sequence comes from Chiloscyllium punctatum, assembly GCF_047496795.1. Taxonomy (NCBI): domain Eukaryota; kingdom Metazoa; phylum Chordata; class Chondrichthyes; order Orectolobiformes; family Hemiscylliidae; genus Chiloscyllium; species Chiloscyllium punctatum. The sequence goes on from NC_092747.1 coordinate 533,562, forward strand.
ACTCATACGTGAGGAATAAGAGAATGATCAGGGAGAAGGTAGGGCCGATCAGGGATAGCAGAGGGAACTTGTGCGTGGAGTCTGAGCAGATAGGGGAAGCCCTAAGTCAGTTTTTTGCTTCGGTTTTCGCTAAGGAAAGGGACTTTGTTGAGGAGCTGAGATACAGTCTTGACCAGGTAAGATTGATGAAGTTGGTGTGCTGGAAATTTTGGAAAACATTAAGATTGATAAGTCTCCAGGTCCAGACCAGATTTATCCCAGGCTGCTTCAGGCGACTGACTGTGTGGAGTTTGCACATTCTCCCCGTGTCTGCGTGGGTTTTCTCCGGGTGCTCCGGTTTCCTCCCACACTCCAAAGATATGCAGGTCAGGTGAATTGGCCATGCTAAATTGCCCATAGTGTTAGGGGTAGATGTAGATGTAGGGGTATGGGTGGGTTGCGCTTCGGCGGGGCGGTGTGGACTTGTTGGGCCGAAGGGCCTGTTTCCACGCTGTAAGTAATCTAATCTAATCTAAAGCAAGAAAGGAGGTTGCTAAGCTGCTGGCGAAGATATTTGCCTCCTCACACTCCATGGGAGTCGTACCAGAGGAATTGAAGGAGGTGAATGTTGTTCCTCTTTTCAAGAAGGGTAATAGAGAAATCCCTGGCAATTACAGACCAGTCAGTCTTACGTCTGTGGTCAGCAAAGTTTTGGAAAGAATTCAGAGGGATAGGATTTATGACTATTTGGCAAAGCATAGTGTGATTAAAGGCAGTCAGCATGGCTTTGTGAGGGGCAGGTCATGCCTCACAAATCTTACTGAGTGGATGTGGTGAATATGGACTTCAGCAAGGCATTTGATAGGGTTCCCCATGGTAGGCTCATTCATAAAGTCAGGAAGTATAGGATACAGGGAGATTTGGCTATCTGGATTCAGAATTGGCTGGCTGACAGAAGGCAGAGAGTGGTTGTAGATGGAAAGTATTCTGCCTGGAGTCAGTGTTGAGTTGGGTCCCGCAGGGCACTGTTCTTGGGCCTCTGCTCTTTGTAGTTTTTATAAATGACTTGGATGAGGAGGTCGAGGGGTGGGTTAGTAAAGTTGTAGATGACGCAAAGGTTGGAGATGCAGTTTGATAGTATCGAAGGCTATTGCAGGCTGCAGTGCGATATAGACAAGGTGCAGAGCTGGGCTGAGAAATGGCAGATGGAGCTCAACCTGGATAAATGTGAAGTGATGCATTTTGGAAGGTCGAACTCAACTGCTGAATATAGGATTAAAGACGGGATTCTCGGCAGTGTGGAGGAACAGTGGGATCTGAGTGTGCAAGTGCATAGATCCCTCAATGTTGCCACCCAAGTGAATAGGGTCGTTCAGAAAGCATATGGTGTTTTGGCTTTCATTAACAGGGGGATCAAGTTTAAGAGCCGCGAGGTTTTGCTGCAGCTCTACAAGTCCCTGGTGAGACCACCCAGTTGGAATATTGTGTCCAGTTCTGGTCACCCTACTATAGGAAAGATACAGAGGCTTTGGAGAGGGTGCAAAGAAGATTTACCAGGATGCTGCCTGTACTGGAGGGCTTGTCGTATGAAGAAAGGTTGAATAAGCTCAGACTTTTCTCTCTGGAGAGAAGGAGGAAGAGAGGAGACCTGATTGAGGTATAGAAGATAATGAGAGGAATAGATAGAGTCAATAGCCAGAGACTTTTCCCCAGGGCAGGATTGACTGGTACGAGGAGTCGTAGTTTGAAGATATTAGGAGGAAGGTATAAAGGAGACGTCAGAGGAAGGTTCTTTATGCAGAGAGTTGTGAATGCATGGAATACGTTACCAGCGGTGGTGGTGTAAGCAGAGTCATTATGGACATTTAAGCGACTGCTGGACATGCACATGGATAGCAGGGAGTTGAGGGGTGTGTAGGTTAATTTATTATATTTTACATTAGGATTAAACCTCGGCACAACATTGTGGACCAAAGGGCCTGTTCTGCGCTGTACTCTTTTATGTTTTATGTTCTAAAAGGGTGGGAGAGATGGAAACCCTCAAGTCATTTGGGAAAGACTTAAATGGAAAATGAGATTGGAATAACACTGTAAGATACAGGAGCAGTGTCAGCCCATTTGGTGCATTGAATCTGCTCTGCCATTTGATCATGGCTGATATTTAATCCAGGTAATTACAGGCCAGTGAGCCTCGCATAACCCTTGACCCCATCACTGATCAATAATCTATCTATCTTGTCTTAAATATACTCAATGACGTAGTCTGGCAATGAGTTCCATGAATAACATGAATGAAGAAATTCCCCCTCATCTCAGTTCTAAAGGGCTGTTCCTTCATTCTGAAACTGTGCCCTTGGTTCCTCAGCTCTTCTACGCGGAAACATCTTTTTCCATGACCACTCTATCCAGACCTCTCAGTATTCTGTAAATTTCAATCGGAACCTGACCCCTATCCTTCTAAACTCCATTAAGTACAGACCTAAAGACCTCAACTGTTCCTCTTTTGATAAACCCTTCATCCCAGAATCATTCAAGTAAACTTCAACACCAGCACATCCTCCCTTCAATATGGGACCCAGAATGGCTCACAATATTCCAAATGCAGCCTGGCCTTATTCAACCTCATCAGGACATCACAGGCTCGTGAATTCGAGTCCTTTTGAAGTGAATGCTAACATTGCAATTGCCTTTCTGACTGCCAACTGAACCTGCATATTAATCTGAAGAGAGTTCTGAACTAGGGCTCCCAAATCTCCTTATGCTTCAGATTTCTGAAGCTTTTCCCATTTTAAAAATAGTCTATGTCTCTTCTTCCGACCAAAGTGCATAACCTCACACTTTCCCATATTGTATATCATCTGCCATTTTTTTGTCCACTCTCCCAGTCTGTTCAAGTCCTTCTGCAGCCTCTCTGCATACTCAACACTACCTGTCCCTCAACCTATCTTTGTGTCATCTGCAAACTTAGCAACAATGACCTCAGTTCCTACATCCACATCCTTCTTGTATAATGTGAATAGTTGTGGTCCCAACGTACACCCTTGTGGAATTCCACTAGTCACCAGCTGCCATCCTGAAAAAGACCCCCTTTTATGCCCACTCATTGCCTTCTGCCAGTCAGCCAATCCCCTATCCATACCAGTACCTTGTTCCTAACACCATGGGCTCTTATCTTATTTTGCAGCCTTCTGTGTAGGTTTTTGTCAAATGCTTCTGGAAATCCAAATAGATCACGTTTACTGTCTCTGTCGAATGTGCTCATTACCTTCTCAAAGAATTCTAACAGATTTAGAAGCAAATTGCTGCAGTTGCTGGAATGTGCACTGAAATCAACAAATGCTGGAGATCATAGTGGGTCAGACAGCATCCACAGAGAGAGAGCAAGCTAACATTCGGAGTCTGGATAACTCTTCATCAGAGCAGAGGTGAAGTATGGAGGGGACACAATGGAGTGGGGGGAGAGGAGAGAGGACATGGTGACAAAGAATGTAAGAAGTCAAGCTAAAAGAAAGGGAAGGAATAGGAGTTGGTTCACAATTTGAAGATGTTGAACTCAATATTACATCCAGAAGGCTGTAGAGTGCCTAGTCCGAAGGTGGGATGTTGTTCCTCCAGTTTGCGCTGGGATTCACTGGAACACAGCAGCATGCCGAGGACAGACATGTGGATATGTGACCACGTGTGGCACCATCACTGTTCTGTCATTCTCATATTCCAATCACTTAATCTGCATTATCAGCATCCTTTCTCCCGCAGCACTCTCCTCTTCCACTGCAACATAAATGCTGCTCCCTCCACACTTCATGCCAGCTCTGATGAAGAGTCATCAAGACTTGAAATGCGAGGTTGCTCTCTCTCCATGGATGCTGCCTGACCTGGTGTGATTTCCAACATTTTTTGTTTTTATTCTTACAGATTTGTCAGGCATGACCTCCTATTGATGAAGCCGTGCTGACTCAGCCCTGTTTTATCATGCACTTCTGAGTACTCTGCATTCTTATCCTGAACAATGGACTCAAAAATCTTACTAATGACCAACGTCAGGCTAATTGGCCAATAGTTTCCTTATTCTGCCTCCCTCCCTCCCCTTTAAAACAGGGCTGTTACTGCAGCCATTTTCCAGTCGTCTGGAACTCTTCCTGACTCCCAGTGATTCCTGAAAAACCACCAGCAATGCCTCTACAATGTCCTCAGCTATCTCCTTCAGAACTCTGAGTGTAGTCTATCTGGTCCATATGTTTTATCCACCTTCAGACTTCCAGCTTCTCCAGCCCTTACACTCACCTCAACTCTCTTGAAGTTTTGGTATTCTACTGGTGTGTTTTGGTATTCTACTAGTGTGTTTTGGTATGCTGCTGGTGTGTTTTGGTACGCTGCTGGTGTGTTTTGGTATGCTGCTGGTGTGTTTTCCACTGTGAAAACTGATGCAAAATACCCATTCTGTTCCTCCACCATTTCTTTACATAGAACACAGAACAGTATTGCACAGGAACAGGCCCTTTGACCCATGATATTGTGTCAAACGTGACACCAAATTAAACCAATCCCATCTGCCTGCCTATGCTCCATATCCCTCTATTCCTTGCATATTCATGTGCTTATCTAAAAGCCCCCTAAATGTCCCTCTCGTATTTGCCTCCACCACCGGCCTTGGCTACGCGTTCCACGCATCTACCATGTGCTATGCAAAAAAACTTGCCCCTCACATCTCTTTTGAACTTTTCCCCTCTCACCTTCAATGTATGGGCCCTAGTTTTAGACATTTCAACTCTGGGAGAAAGTTTCTGACCATCAACCCTATCTATGTATTTCATAATTTTATAGACTTCTACCAAGTCTCCCCTCAGCCTCCTTAACTCCAGAGAAAACAATCTGAGTTTTTCTAGCCTCTCCTTGTAGCTCATACCCTCTAATCCAGGCAGCATCCTGGTAAACCTCTTGTGCTCCCTCTCTGAAGCCTTGACATCCTTCCTGGAATGTGGTGACCAGAATTGAACACAGTACTCTAGGTGTGGCCAAACCAAAGTTTTATAAAGCTGCAACATGGCATCCTGACTCTTGTACTTAATTTCCTGCCAAATAAAGGCAAGCATGCCATACACCTTCTTTATCACCCTATCTACTTTCAGGGAGCTATGGACTTGAACCCCAAGATCCCTCAGTACACCAATACTGTTCAGGCTCCTGCCATTAACTGCACAGTTTTCCTTAACGTTTGATTTCCCAAAGTGCATTTTCCTGGATTAAACTCCATCTACCATTTCTCCGCTCATAGAACAGAGAACATAGAACATAGAAAAATACAGCACAGTATTGGCCCTTGATGTTGCGCCGATCCAAGCCCACCAAACCTACACTAGCCCACTATCCTCCATATGCCTATCCAATGTCCATTTAAATGCCCATAAAGAGGGAGAGTCCACCACTGCTACTGGCAGGGCATTCCATGAACTCACGACTCGCTGAGTAAAGAATCTACCCCTAACATCTGTCCTATATCTACCCCCCCTTAATTTAAAGCTATGCCCCCTCGTAATAGCTGACTCCATACGTGGAAAAAGGTTCTCATGGTCAACCCTATCTAAACCCCTCATCATCTTGTACACCTCTATCAAGTCACCCCTAAACCTTCTTTTCTCCAATGAAAACAGACCCAAGTGCCTCAGCCTTTCCTCATAGGATCTTCCTACCATACCAGGCAACATCCTGGTAAACCTCTTCTGCACCCGTTCCAGTGTGTCCACATCCTTCCTATAGTATGGCGACCAAAACTGCACACATTACTCCAGATGCAGCCGCACTAGAGTCTTATACAACTGCAACATGACCTCAGGACTCCGGAACTCAATTCCTCTACCAATAAAGCCCAGTACGCCATATGCCTTCTTCACCGCACTATTTACCTGGGTGGCAACTTTCAGAGATCTGTGTACATGGACACCAAGATCCCTCTGCTCATCCACACTACCAAGTATCCGATCATTAGCCCAGTACCCCATCTTCTTGTTACTCATACCAAAGTGAATCACCTCACACTTACCCACATTGAACTCCATTTGCCACCTTTCTGCCCAGCTCTGCAGCTTATCTATATCCTGCTGTAACCTGCGACCAATCTATGTCTCATTGTATCTTTTAACAACCTTCTACACTATCTCCGCCAAACTTTGTATCATCTGCAAACTTACTAACCCACCTAACTACATCTTCATGCAAGTCATTTATATCGATCACAAACAGCAGAGTGGAACACCACGAGTCATGGACCTCCAGCCTGAAAAATACCCTTCCACAACTACCCTCTGTCTTCCGTGGGCAAGCCAATTCTGAATCCATGCAGCCAGGTCACCTTGGATCCCAAGCATCTTAATCTTTTGGATGAGCCCACCATGAGGGACCTTGTCAAAAGCCCGAGTAAAATCCACGTAGACAACATCCACTGCCCCACCCTCATCGATCACCTTTGTCACCCCCTTGAAAAACTCAATCAAGTTGGTAAGACATGTTCTGCCCTGCACAAAGCCAAGCTGACTATTCTTAATTAGGCCATGCTTTTCTAAATGAACATAAATCCTATCCCTAAGAATTCCCTCCAATAACTTCCCAACTGCTGATGTAAGAGTCACCGGTCTCTAGTTTCCTGGATTATCCCTACTTCCCTTCTTGAACCGAGGAACCACATTGGCTACTCGCCAGTCCTCCAGGACCTCTCCAGAAGGTAGTGAGGTGACAAAGATTTTGGTCAAGGCCCCAGCAATCTCCTCTTGTCTCTCTCAGTAATCGGGGGTAGATACCATCAGGCCCTAGGAACTTATCACCTTAAAGCTCTTCAAGAGATACAACACCACTTTGTTCTTGATCTCAAAAAGCCTTAGCATATTAGTATGTTCCACACTAATCTCTCTTTCATCCATATCCTTCTCTTCGGTGAATACTGATGCAAACTACTCATTTTGGATCCCACCCACACCCTCTGCCTCCAAGCAGCAGTTCCCTCCTTTATCCTTGAGTGTTTCTACTTTCTGTCTAATTGTCCTTTTGTTTTTAATGTGTCTGTAGAATGCCTTGAAATTCTCTTTAAACCTACTTGCCAAGGTCATTTCAAGGCTCAATCTTGCTCTCCTAATTCCCTTCTTGAGTTCCTTTCTGCTTTGTTTACATTTCTCATGTCCAATTTTAGCTTCCTGGACCTGATACAGGCAACATAATATGTATTATGAAGTTGAAGGCACGTACTGTACCTTTAAGAACACTCTTTGGAACTGAGACATTACAAGCATCCATGTATATAACTAGATGGAAGTTCCAGTGTACTGGAAAATTAAAGTTAAGTATGTTATGAAGATGTGGGTGTAATGTACCTTTAAGAGAGTTAAAAACTAGCAGAATTACCTGACAGCACCAAGTGTTCATAGCAACATACAATGTAGCATGTAATCCAGCTACTGGGGTAGTTAGGGTAGCTGGTCGTCTGGAGACAAAAACAGATTTGAATAAGGCCAATCAGTTTAAATTATATCCCCAAAAAATACCAAATTCCAATCCAGTTTGAATTGAGTATATTGACAATCTTAAAAGCCAATGACACAATCCAATGCTTTAGGGGTATAAGGCCAGGAAAATTGAACAGTTGGGAGGAGAACTGCTACACCACCAGCATGTAGACAATGCCTGAAAAATAGCTCACTTAAAGGTACCTCAAATGATCAGTGACCTGTGAAACAGAAATCCCTAAGAAGAAGAAATGAAGACCGAGGAAGAGAAGATTTGACGTCTGGCTAATTTTGAAAACTTGAAAGTTTGGTAAACCTTAATCAAACTAGTATTATAGAAGGGGAAGGTAAAAGATAGGTTAGAGGAAGGAGTTGTAAGTAGTTATTAGTTAATTATTCTCTGTCATATTTTAAGAAATAAAGTGGTAAATTTTTACTTTAAATAGTTCTTGGCCTCTAGAACTTTCACAGATTACTGCATGGGATAAACTTTTCTGTGTTGCAGACTTAAATTAAGCAGGAGGGTTTACCCCGTGTTGTAACAGTTTGGGGGCTTATCTTCGGGATTTGAACTGGTTTAGATAGATTTGAATCGATTTGGGGGTACGACAAATCCTGGCAGATTTAAACACTTTGTGGCATCCTTAAACACAGGTGAGGTGCTGAAGGACTGGAGGGTTGCTCATGTTGTCCCCCTGTACAAGAAGGGTAGTAGGGATATTCCAGGTAACTACAGACCAGTGAGCCTGATGTCGGTGGTGGGAAAGTTGCTGGAGAAGGTACTGAGGGATAGGCTCTATTTACATTGAGAAAAGAATGGGCTTATCAGTGATAGGCAACATGGTTTTGTGCAGGGGAGATCATGCCTTGCCAACTTAATGGAGTTCTTCGAGGAAATGACCAAGTTGATAGATGAAGAAAGGGCTGTTGATGTCATATACATGGACTTTAGTAAGGCGTTTGATAAGGTTCCCCATGGTAGATTAATAGAGAAAGTGAAGTCACATGGTGTGCAGGGTGTTCTAGCTAGGTGGATAAAGAACTGGTTGAGCATCAGGAGACAGAGAGTATTAGTTGAAGGGAGTTTCTTGAAATGGCGAAAGGTGACCAGTGGTGTTCCACAGGGGTCAGTATTGGGGCCACTGTTGTTTGTAATATACATAAATGATCTGGAAGAGGGCACTGTTGGTATGATCAGCAAGTTTGCAGATGACACAAAGATTGGTAGAGTAGCAGAAGCATAAAGGACTGTCAAAGAATACAGGAGGATATAGATAGACTGGAAAGTTGGGCAGATGGTTTTCAATCCAGAAAAATGTGAGGTGATGCATTTAGGCAAGACTAATTCTAGAGTGAATTATACAATGAACAGAAGAGCCTTGGGAAAAGTTGATGGGCTGAAAATGTGTTGCTGGAAAAGCGCAGCAGGTCAGGCAGCATCCAAGGAGCAGGAGAATCGACGTTTCGGGCATCAGCCCTTCTTCAGGAATCAGTTGATGGGCAGAGAGATCTGGGAGTGCAGGTCCATTGTACCCTGAAGTTTGCTGCACAGGTGGATAGAGTGGTCAAGAAGGCATATAGTATGCTTGCCTTCATCGGACGGGGTATTGAGTATAAGAGCTGGCAGGTCATGTTAAAATTGTACAAGACATTGGTTCAGCCGCATTTAGAATACTGTGTACAGTTCTGGGCGCCACATTACCAAAAGGATGTGGACGCTTTGGAGAGGGCGCAGAGAAGGTTTACAAGGATGTTGCCTGGTATGGAAGGTGCTAGCTATGAAGGGAGGTTGAGTAGGTTAGGATTGTTTTCATTAGAAAAAAGGTGATTGAGGGGGGATCTGATTGAGGTTTACAAAATCATGAAGGGTATAGACAGGGTGGATAGAGACAAGCTTTTTCCCAGGGTGAAGGATTCAATAACGAGAGGACACGCTTTCAAAGTGAGAGGTGAAAAGTTTAAGGGGGATACATGCAGCAAGTACTTCACACAGAGGGTGGTGGGTGTCTAGAACGCGTTGCCAGCAGAGGTGGTAGCGGTAGGCATGGTAGATTCAGTTACGATGCGTCTGGACAGATGCATGAGTAGGTGGGGAGCAGAGGGATACAGATGCTTAGGAATTGGGCGACAGGTTAAGACAGTACATTTGGATCGGCTCAGCTTGGAGGGCCGAAGGGCCTGTCCTTGGGCTGTAAATTTTCTTTGAACAGCAGGAAAATTGACGTTTCGGGCAAAAGCCCTTCATCAGGAATAGAGGGAGGGTCTCTCCACTCTGCAGGCACCCTGCCTCTATTCCTGATGAAGGGCTTTTGCCCGAAACGTCAATTTTCTTTCTCCTCGGATGCTGCCGGACCTGCTGTGCTTTTCCAACACCACTCTAATCTGGACTCTGGTTTCCAGCATCCGCAGTCCTTGTCTTAACCGTGTAAATTTTCTTTGTTCTCTTTGTTCTAGGTTGGTGTTCTAGATCTTAAAGTAAAACATAGGTGTGGCAATATGTTTAATTTTTGTGGCTTGCGGTTGATTAAATTAAAAGGGAGAGAAATGGCTCTTAAAATTGCTAACAAAGTTCTGAAATTTGAAGATGATTCTCAAATTTGCCAAAAACATTTGGAAGGAAAGAAAAAGGCCATACTTTTAGAATTAGCAAATAAGTTAGACTTGGGTTTAATCAAGGACAAAAATAAAGTTGAAATTATAGAGAACTACTCAAACACTTAGGTGTGTCAGAGAAACAGACAAGTGCAGTAGAGGTAGAAAAACTTAAATTACAATTGAAGAAAATGGAGTTAGAAGATAAACAGACAGAAAGAAAGAGAAAGAGAGAGAGAGGTGAGAGGGAGAGGATAAAGAGAGAGAGAGAGAAGGTTCTTGATTCCGCAAACAGAGAGAGAAGGAAGGGAGAGAGAAAGAGGGAAGAGAGGGAGAAAGAAAGAGAGAGGGAAGAGAGAGGGGGGGAAAGAAAGAGAAGATTCTTAGCTAAGCAAAAAGAGAGTGAAGTTGAACTTGAGAATTGTGAATAGTGATTGTTTAATATTCACTTTTAGAGTTAAAAATAAACTAATGTTATTTCCGTTAAATAGTGGAATTTGGGAATTCTCCGTCACTCATAGTTTAACAGATTATGAGGCGATGTGAGCTTTTCTGGGGTGTTTGTTTAATTAACAAAGGGGTTCACCACGTCATTTTTTTTTACAACAAAAAGAAGAATCTTTTTACTATATAGCAACATGACACAAGACATGTACAAAATGCCAACTTCCAAAAGTTTTTTTCACATTAATATCAAATATAGTTTGAGTCAATGGCATAATGAGTCAATTCTAAAATTCTTCACTAATAATGCATTCAAGGCAATGGAATAGTCCGGTGTGAAATTAGACTGAACCTAGTGAGAGATGTTACTGTTCTAACTAAGGTGGTCTACACATGGACATTCTAAACTAGAATTCTCTAAATAATGTAGTTAATACATACTGCCTTAAATCCTGAGAGAACAAATGAGTTATCTAACTGCTCAGGAAAGCAGATGAGATAGCAGGACTGGCCTTAGGCCGACACAGAGGCGGCCAGAAGTACACTGAGAACAATTGATGAGTACATGTCTTCAATTTCATAATTCCTTTGTTCATTACTACTTCTCTAGCCTCATTTTCCAGTAGCCCAATATCTACTCTTGCCTCTTTCTTATCCATCATCACATACATGCTTCTTGCACCCAACCTGTCTCGTCCTGTTTGAATTTTATAGCTCTCTCTGAGATCCCTTCATTCTGCTGAATACCAATGAATATGGTACGAACCAATGTAACTCTCTTCAAATGTAAGTCCTGCCATCCCGGGAATCAGTTTTATAACCTTCTTCTGTACCAAGAACATCCTTCCTCAGATAAGGAGACCAAAGTCACTCACAATATTCTAGGTATGGTCTCACAAAGGCCCTGTATAATTGCAACAAGTACATTCAAGAGCCTAACCACTCAAGTCAACCTGCCTACACCACACTCTCAGACAGTACATTCTGCACAGTCCTTGTAGAGGCAAAGACCCACCTTCACATTGAGAATAACCTCCATTGTGTTGTATGGCATTGTCACCGTGCTGAATGGGACAGACTTTGAACAGATCTAGCATCTCAAAAGTAGGCATCCATGAGGCGCTGTGGGCTATCAGCAGCAGCAGAACTGTACTCCAGCACAATCTGTAACCTCATGGCCCAGCATATCCCCCACTCAACCATTACCATCAGCCAGGGGATCAACCCTGATTCAATGGAGAGTGCAGGAGGGTATGCCAGGAGCAGCACCAGGCACAGCTGAAGATGAGGTGTCAACCTGGTGAAGCCACCAAACTTGCATGCCAAACAGCATAAGCAGCAAGTGATACACAAAGCTAAGCGATCCCACAACCAATGGATCAGATCTAAGCTTTGCAGTCCTTCCACATCCAGTTAAAAGGAATGGGGGGGGTGAAAGAGGTGGGGCAGGGACATTGCTAATCAGAGATAGTATCACAGCTGCAGAAAGGGAGGTCGTTGAGGAGGGTTTGTCTGCTGAGTCAGTATGGATGGAAGTCAGAAACAGGAAAGAAGCAGTCACTTTATTGGGACACCCCAATAGCAACAGAAACACGGAGGAGCAGATTGGGAGACAGATTTTGGAAAGATCTTTGGAAAGTAACAGGGTTGTTGTCATGGGTGACCTTAACTTCCATAATATTGATTGGAACCTGCTTAGTTCAAATAGTTTGGATGGAGCAGCTTTTGTCAGGTATGTCCAGGAAGGGTTCCTCACTCAGTATGTAGATAGGCCATATTGGATTTAGTGCTCAACAACGAACTATGCCAGGTGTCAGATCTCTCAGTGGGAGAGCATTTCGGTGATAGAGATCACAACTCTCTGACCATTACTATACTCATGGAGAGGGATAGCAGCAGACGGTATGGGAAAGTATTTAATTGGGGTAGAGGGAATGATGATGCTATTAGGCAGGAACTGGGCGCCTAGGTTGGGAACAAATGTTCTCAGGGAAATGCACGACAGAAATGTGGAGGTTGTTTAGGAAGCACATGCTGATAGTGCTGGCCAGGTTTGTCCCACTGAGACAAGGAAGGGATGGTAGGGTGAAAGAACCTTTGGGTAACAAGGGATGTGGAACATCTAGTCAAGAGGAAGAAGGAAGCTTACTTAAGGTTGAAGAGGCAAGGATCAGAGAGGGCTCTAGAGGGTTACAAGGCAGCCAGGAAGGAACTGAAGAATGGACTTAGGAGAGCTAGAAGGGGACATGAAAAAGCTTTAGCGAGTAGGATTAAGGTAAACCCACAAGGCGTTCTACACTTATGTGAGGAACAAGAGGATGGCTAGAGTGAGGGGAGGGCTGAACAGGGATAGTGGAGGGAACTTGTGCCTGGAGTTGGAGGAAGTAGGGGAGGTTCTTAATGAATACTTTGCTTCAGTATTCACAACTGAGAGGGACCTTGATGTTTCTGAGGACAACGAAAAACAGATTGACAAGGTAGAACAGATTGATGTATGACAGAGGATGTGCTGAAAAGTTTGAAAAACATAAGGATAGGTAAATCCCCCGGGCCAGGCCGGATATACCTTGGTTACTACAGGAAGTGAGGGAAGAGATTGCTGCGCCTTTGATGATGATCTTTGCATCTCCACTGTCCACTGAAGTAGTGCCAGATGATAGGAGGGTGGCAAATGTTTTTCCCTTTTTCAAGAAAGGGCAAAGGGATAATCCTGGGAATTATAGACCAGTCAGTCTTATATCAGGAGTGGGCAAAGTATTGGAGAGGATTTCACAGACAGGATTTATGATTACTTGGAAAACCATAGTTTGATTAGAGATAGTCAGCATGGCTTTGTGAAGGGCAGGTCATGCCTCACAAATCTTACTGAATTCTTTGAGGATGTGACAAAGCACATTGATGAAGGTAGGGCAGTGGATGTTGGGTGCATGGATTTTAGCAAGGCATTTGATAAGGTTCCCCATGGTAGGTGCATTCAGAAAGTAAGGAGGCATGGGATACTGGGAATTTTGGCTGCCCAGATATAGAATTGGCTGGTCCATAGAAGACCAAGGGTGGCGGTACATGGAAAGTATTCAGCCTGCAGGTCAGTGAACAGTGGTATTCCGCAGGGGTCTGTTCTGGGACCTCTGCTCTTTGTGATTTTTATAAATGACTTGGATGAGGAAATGGAAGAGTTGCTTAGTAAGTTTGCCGATGACACGAAGGTTGGTGGAGTGGTGGATAGTGTGGGGGGGCTGTTGTAGGTTATAATGGGACATTGATAAATGCAGAACTGGGCTGAGAAGTGGCAGATGGAGTTCAACCTGGAAAAGTGTGAAATGATTCACTTTGGAAAGTTGAATTTGAATGCAGAATATGGGGTTAAAGGCAGGATTCTTGGCAGTGTGGAGGAACAGAGGGATCTTGGGCTCCATATCCATAGACCCCTCAAAGTTGCCACCCAAGTTGATAGGGTTGTTAAGAAGGCATGTGGTGTGTTGGCTTTCATTAGCAGGAGGATTGATTTTAAGAGCCGCGAGGTTATGCTGCAGCTCTATGGAGCCCTGGTTAGACTACACTTGGAATATTGTGTTCAGTTCTGGTCACCCCATTATCAGAAGGATGTGGAAGCTTTAGAGAGGATGTAGAGGAGATTTACCAGGATGCTGCCTGGACTGGAGGGCGTATCTTATGAAGAAAGGTTGAGGGAGCTAGGGCTTTTCTCATTGGAGCGAAGAAGGATGAGAGGTGATTTGATAGAGGTTTGCAGGACGATGAGAGGTATAGATAGAGTGGATAGCCAGAGACCTTTTCCCAGGACTAAAATAACTATCATTTGGGGCATAATTTTAAGGCGATTGGAGGAAGGTTTAGGGGAGATGTCAGATTTAGGTTCTTTATTCAGAGTGGTGGGTGCATGGAATGCACTGCCAACAGTGGTAGTAGAGTCAGAGACATTGGGGATATTTAAGGGACTCTTGTATAGGCACATGGATGATATACAATGAAGGGTGTGTAGGTTAGTTTGATCTTAGAGTAGGATTAAAGGTTGTTACATTGAAGGCCAAAGGGGGGTGTACTGTGCTGTACTGTTCCATGATCTATGCGAATGGTGAGGGACAATTAAACAACTCACTGGAGGACGTGGCTCCACAAACATCCCCATCCTCAATGATGGAAGAGCCCAGTATATCAGTGTAAAAGATAAGGCTGAAGCTTTTGCAGCAATGGGGGATTTCTTTGGGAAGAGTGACCAAATTCTGTAAGTTTTAGAATACTCGTAGACAAAGATGAGGGTGGTCCTAACAGAAAAGCACTAAACTGGGTCAAGACCAATTGTATCAAAATTAGCCAGGAGTTGGGTATTGTGGATTGGACAGAGCAATTTGAAGGAAAGTCCACATTTGATATGTGGGAGGCTTTCAAAGATAGATTAGATTACTTACAGTGTGGAAACAGGCCCTTCGGCCCAACAAGTCCACACTGACCCTCCAAAGAGCAACCCACCCAGACACATTCCCATACACTTACCCCTTCACCTAACACTACGGGCAATTTAGCATGGCCAATTCATCTGACTGCACATCTTTGGACTGTGGGAGGAAACCAGAGCATCCGGAGGAAACCCACACAGACACAGGGAGAATGTGCAAACTCCACACAGACAGTTGCCTGAGGCCGGCATTGAACCCGGGTCTTGGGTGCTGTGTGGCAGCAGCACTAACCACTGTGCCACCATGCCATCTATATAGGTTGAAGATAGTGTAGGATAGGCATGTCCTGTTGAAAACAAGGTATAGGAAAGGTAAGATTCGTGAACCATGGATGACAGGAGAAATCGCGCAACTAGCCAAGAGGAAAAGGGAAGGGTACATAAGGTCTAGGCAGCTAAGAACAGAATGGGCCCTGGAGGAATATCAGAAGAGTAGGACCAATCTTAAACAAGGAATCAAGTGGGCTAAAAGGGGTCATGAAATAACTTCAGTGAGCAGAATTAACGAGAATCCCAAGGCCTTTTATTCATATATAAGAAGCAAGAGGGTAACTACAGAAAGGATTGGTCCACTAAAGGATAAGGAAGGAAGGCTGTATGTTGAACCTGAGAGAATGGGTGAGATTCTCAATGACTATTTTGCATCAGTGTTCACTGAGGAGAGGGACATGATGAACGCTGAGATTAGAGATAGAAGTTTGTTCACACTGGATCACACTGACATAAGGAGGGAAAATGTGTTGGATAAGCGAAAGGATATTAAGATGGACAATCCCCAGGACCAGATGGGATCTGTCCCAGGTTGCTGAGGCAGGTGAAAGAGGAAATAGTTAAGGCCCTGACAGATATCTTTGTGGCATCCTTAAACACAGGTGAGGTGCCGGAGGATTGGAAGGTTGCTCATGTTGCCCCCCTGTATAAGAAGGGTAGTAGGGATATTCCGGGTAACTGCAGACCAGTGAGCCTGATGTCAGTGGTGGGAAAGTTGCTGGAGAAGGTGCTGAGGGAAAAAATCTATTTATATTTGGAAAGGAATGGGCTTATCAGTGATAGGCAACATGGTTTTGTGTGGTGAAGATCATGCCTTACCAACTTAATACAGTCCTTCGAGGAAGTGACCAAGTTGATAGATGAAGGAAGGGCTGTTGATGTCATATACATGGTCTTTAGTAAGGTGTTTGATAAGGTTCCCCATGATAAACTAATAGAGAAAGTGAAGTCACATGGTGTGCAGGGTGTTCTAGCTAGATGGATAAAGAAGTGGTTGAGCAACAGGAGGCATAGAGTAGTAGTTGAAGGGAGTTTCTCAAAATGGAGAAAGGTGCCAGTGGTGTTCCACAAGAGTCAGTATTGGGGCCACTGTTATTTGTGATATACATAAATGATCTGGAAGCGGGCACTGTTGGTATGATCAGTAAGTTTGCAGATGACACAAAGATTGGTGGAGCAGCAGAATGCATAGGGGACTGTCAAAGAATACAGGAGGATATAGATGGACTGGAGATTTGGGCAGAGAAGTGGCAGATGGAGTTCAATTCAGGAAAATGTGAGGTGATGCATTTTGGGAAGTCTAATTCTAGAGTGAACTATACTGTAAACGAAAGAGCTTTGGGAAAAGTTGATTAGCAGAGAGATCTGGGAGTTCAGGTCCATTGCACTCTGAAGCTGGCTGCACAGGTGGATAGAGTGGTCAAGAAGGTGTATGGTATGCTTGCCTTCATCAGACGAGGTATTGAGTATAAGAGCTGGCAGGTCATGTTAAAATTGTACAAGAATTTGGTTCGGCCGCATTAAGAGTACTGTGTATAGTTCTAGTCACCACATTACTAAAAGAATGTGGACGCTCTAGAGAGGGTGCAGAGGTGGTTTACGAGGAAGTTGCCTGGTATGGAAGGTGCTAGCTATAAAGAGAGGTTGAGTAGGTTAGGATTGTTTTCATTAGAAAAAAGGAGATTGAGGAGGGACCTGACTGAGGTCCACACAATCATGAAGGGTATAGACAGGGTAGATAAGCTTTTTCCAAGGGTGAAGAATTCAGTAACGAGAGGTCATGCTTTTAAGGTGAGAGGTGAAAAGTTTAAGGGGGATACACGCAAAGAGTACTTTACCAGAGGGTGATAGGTGCCTGGAACGCATTGCCAGCAGAGGTGGTAGAGGCAGGCATGGTAGACTCATTTAAGGTGCATCTGGACAGATGCATGAGTAGGTGGGGAGCAGAGGGATACAGATGCTTAGGAATTGGGTGATAGGTTTAGACAGTACATTTGGATCAGCACAGGCTTGGAGGGCCAAAGGGCCTATTCTTGGGCTATAAATTTTCTTTGTTCTTGATCCTAGCAATCTTCAGCCAGAATTACCAAGTGGATGATCCATCTAGGCCTCCTCCAGAGGTTCCCGACGTCACAGAGACCAGTCTTCAGCTAATTCAATTCACTCCATCTGACATCAAGAAACAGTTTGTGGCACTAGATACTGCAAAGGCTATGTACCCGACAACATTTCAACAATAGTAATGCAAGGAGTGTAACAGGTAAAGTGATGAGTTTAGAGTCTAGATTAATACATGGGATGACAATGTTGTAGCTATTACAAAAATGTGGTTGAGAGAGAGGCTGGACTGGCAGCTCAGTGTTCCAGATTTTGATATTTCAGGCATGATGGAAAGGGGTGGGGGAATTACATTCCTGACCAAGTTAATGTCACAGCTGCAAATATGGGAGGACATCTTGGAGGGCTCATCCAGCAAGGCAGTATGGGTAGAAGTTAGGAATAAGGAAGGTGCAATCACTACGATGGTGTTATACTGTTGGCCTCCCAGTGACCAGCAGGAGATAAAGGAACAGATATATGAACAGATTATGGAAAGCTGTAAAAACAACAAATTGGTTGGAGTGAGTGAGTTTAACTTCCCCAATATTGCCTGGGACTTCCCTGGTGCTAGAGGCTTAGATAGGCCAGAATTTGTTTGGTGCATCCAGGGGATGTTTTTGAAAGAATATGTAGAGGGAAGGGGCAATATTAGACCTTGTGTTGGGGAATGAGCTTGGCCAGATGATCAAAGTTTCAGTGAGGAGCATTTTGGGAACAGTGATCATAATTCCATAAGATATAAGTGTATTATGAATTAGGCTACGACTGGTCCTCAGGTGAAAATGCTAAACTAGGGGAAGGCTAATTACAACAGGACTAAGTGGTAAGTGGAGAAATTAGATTGGCGCCAGGTGTTCGAGGGCACATTCACATCTGACATATGGGAGTCTTTTAAAGGCCAACTTATCAGAGTTCAAGACCAGGATGTTCCTGTGAGGATGAAAGATAAGGATGGCAAGGTTCAGGAACCCTGCTGACAAGAGATATTGAAAGTTTAGTCAAAAAGAAAAGCACGTGTAAGGTTTAAGAAACTGGTATCTACAGAACTTCTTTGATGATGTTGCTAGTAGAGTTGATTGGGGGGAGTCAGTGGATGTGGT
This sequence comes from Chiloscyllium punctatum, assembly GCF_047496795.1. Classification (NCBI taxonomy): domain Eukaryota; kingdom Metazoa; phylum Chordata; class Chondrichthyes; order Orectolobiformes; family Hemiscylliidae; genus Chiloscyllium; species Chiloscyllium punctatum. The sequence continues at coordinate 552,014 of NC_092747.1, forward strand.
TTATTCGGTCTTTCAGAAGGTGTTTGATAAGACTCCATATAAGAGCTTTGTATAAAATTCATGCACATGAAATTGGCAATCGTGAACTGGCATGGAGAGAGAGCTGGTTGGCAGAGTGGAAGCACAGAGTAGGAATACATGGGCTCTGTCTGAGTGGCATTGAGTGAATAGTGGGGAACTGTAGAGATCAGTGCCATGACCCAGCTATTCACAATATATATTAATGATCTAAATGAGGGAATTAAATGTAGCATTTCAAAACTTGCAGATGACACAAAGCTGGATGGGAGGGTGGGCTGTGAGAAAGATGCAGAGATGTTTCTATGTCATTTGGACAGGCTGAGTGGGCACATGCATGGCAGGTGCTGTATAATGTGGATAAATGCGAGATTATTGACTTTGAGAACAAAAATAGGAAGGTGGACTATTGTCTGAATGGTATTAAATTGGGAGTGGGGGGGGGGGTGTTCAATAAGAATTCGGTTTCCTCGTACACCAGCTGCTGGAGGTGTGCAGGCGGTGAAGAAGGCAAATGGGTTATTGGCCTTTATAGTGAGAGAATTCAAGTACAGGAACAGGAATGTCTTGCTGCAATTTTACAGGGGCCTTGGTAAGACTACACCTGGAGGACTGTGTGCAGTTTTGGTCTCCTTATCTGATGAAGTATGTTCTTGCTATAGAGGGATGGTGAAACTGACATATGAGGAGGGATTGAGTTGATTAGCATTGTATTCACTGGAGTTGATAAGAATGAGGGAGGATCTCTTAGAAGCCTTTAAAATTCCAACAGGACTAAACAGATTAGATACAGGAAGGATGTTCCTGACCTGGGGAAGTCCAAAACCAGAGGTCACAGTCTAAGGATATGCTGACCAAACATCCCAACCCAATCTAGACCCACTTGCCAGCACCCAGTCCACATCCCTCCAAACCCTTCCTATTCATATACCCATCCAGATGCCTTTTAAATGTTGTAATTGTACTAGTCAATACCACTTCCTCTGGCAGCTCATTCCATATACGCACCACCCTCTGTGTGAAAAAGTTGCCCCTTAGGTCTTTTATATCTTTCCCCTCTTGCCCTAAACCTATGCCCCCTAGTTCTGGACTCCCCTACTCCAGAGAAGAGACTTTGTCTATTTATCCTATCCTTCATGATTTTATAAACCTCTATAAGGTCACCCCCCAGCCTCCGATGCTCCAGGGAAAACAGACCCAGCCTGTTCAGTTTCTCCGTATAGCTCAAATCCTCCAACCCTGGCAATGTCCTTAAATCTTTTCTGAACCCTTTCAAGTTTCACAACATCCTTCAGATAGAAATTTCTACAGATTCAATACTTTAAGGGATTTGGGAACAGTACTGGAAATAGTGTTGAGGTAGATGAACAGCTCTAATCCAGTTGAAGTTTGGAATTGAGAGACAAAATGCTTATTCCTGCTCATAGTTCCTAGGCTTTTTTCAAATTTGTTCATGGGACATTCAGAGGGTGGTTGAGAGTCAACCACATTGCTGTAGTACTGAAGTCACATGTGGACCAGTCAGGTAAGGGTGGCCAATTTCCTTCTCTAAAAGGTCATTAATGAACCTGATGGGTTTTACAACAATCAACAACGATTGTATCATCACCATTGAGCTAGCTAGATTTTTAAAAACTGAATTCAAACCCATGGCCCTAGAATATTAACCGGGGGTTCTAAATTACCAGTCCAGTGATATTACACTAAAGCACTGTGTTTACCTGCTTCCTGACATCATCTGTGAATGGTCACAGAACAAAGTCATTTGCTATAATTTTATCCAATCGCATAATCCAGCTGTTGTTTTGTCACTTCCTGCACCAATTGAAATAACTTCCTGTGCTGCTAGTTCTTGATCTGTCCTCCTTTTCCTCATGCCTCTGTCTATTCTCACACTCTACTCTCCCTCAGTGAATACAAGGGGAAGCAGACTGTTCAGTTCATGAGCAGGTCTGATGGGAAATGTAAAAGGAGAAAAAAGATCAAAACTCAGGTTCTGGCTTATTTTAGTTAGAAGCAGCTGTGTAATTAAAGTCTGCTATTAGTGGAAAAATCTCATAAATTATTGACCAAATAAAACCTCTCTCAAGGCTCAGCTACCTATCAGGATCCTGCCAAACTAAACACAGCTCAGGAATATTTTCAAGCCAGGGTGAAGCGTACAGACACAGCAAGAGACCACAACAAAATCCAGAGAGAGAAAGACAGACAGAAAGAGAGAAAGTGATAGGTGGAGAATAGGATAGAGAAGGCCAGAGAAATAGAAGCAGTGAAATACAGAAACTAGGAGCAGGAGTACGCCATTCAGCCCTTTCAGCTAGTTCTGCTATTCAATAGGATTATAACTGATCTGGTCTAAAATGTTCTACTGCATATCCTAAGACTGTGTTCCCTGGTTCTAGACTTCCCAACCAATGGAACATTCTCCCTGCATCTTGTATGTCCAGCCATAGAGGAGTCATAGAGATACACAGCATGGAAAACAGTTAGAATTTTATACATTTCAATCAGATACCCTTTTGTCCTTCCAAACTCTTGTGAATTCAGGTCCAGTCTCCTCACAGAACAATCCTGCAATTCCTGCTATCAACCTGGTGAACCTCTACTGCACTCCCTTTACTGTCCACGTTCAGGTAGGAAGACCAAAGCTGTACGCAATATTCCTGGTGTGGTCTCACCAAGGTCCTATACAATTGCAGTAGGACATCCCTATTTCTGAATTCAATCCTCTTGACATGAAGGCCAACACACCATTTGCCTTGTTTGCTTGTTGCTCCTCCCTGTCTACTTTCACTGATTAGTGTACAAGTACATCCAAATCTCTTTATACACTTCCCAAAATATCAACATTTAAACAATACTCTGCCTTTCTGTTTTTCACACCAAAGTGTCTAAATTCACATTTAGCCACACTGTTCTGCAGCTGCCATGGGACCACTCATTCATCATCTTGAAGCCTTTCTGCAGTCTCCTCATAATCACACCCAATTGTGTTTCATCAGTAAACTTGGAATGGATGAATTTGGTTTCCTCGTCCATGTCATTAGATATATCATGAGTAGCTGTGATCCAAGCACGGATCGTTGTGATACACCCCTTATCAGTGCCTGCTATTTGGAAAAAAGACTCATTTACTCTCAATCCTCGTTTCCTGTCTGTCCACCAATTCTCCAAACAGCTCACTATTTTATGTGGGACCTTATCAAACATCTTTTCAAAATTCAAATACATCTCACCCACTGGTTTTCCTTTATCAAATCTACTCGTTACAAACTCAAAAACCTCCAGCAAATTTGTTAAGCATGGTTTGGAGATAAATTGTTTCTTCACTAGTTTTCCCACTATCCCAGAGCACAGATCCCTAACAATACAGCAGCTGTCCCTGCCCCTGCCCTTGTCCCTGTCCATCAGCACTTTCTCCATGACAACAGAGGTGGGTCATAAATGTTGGTCTTGCTTGTGGTGTCCACACTCCATCACCAAATAAAGAAAATAACTGTAAAAAAAGTTTTCTTCAAGCTTTCCAACTTTTATTCATCAGGATACTTGACAAGAATACCAATTCAAGGGAAACCATTTATACTGCATGGGAGGAGTGTAATGTTTGTTTTGCAAGAAGGCTGACTGGCAGAGGCCATTGACATGGAGAAAACATTTAGAAATGCTGATTGACTATTAACTGCCAGACTTTGTTTAAATTTTAAGCCGAGCAGATTGATTTTGATTGGTCAGGGTGTTGCTTTTACAAATAAACCAGTAAATGGCTATCACCTGTTTTGTTGGCCTGGAGCAGATGGAACATGTGTATGTGTTCCCTCTGTCTGCAAAGGACCAAGTTCTGTGCGTTAATATATGTAGCTTTTAATATCTGCAACTATACCACTCTGGAAGCCTGACTGACAATCATCAATTAGGGGCGGCACGGTGGCACAGTGGTTAGCACTGCTGCCTCACAGCGCCAGAGACCCGGGTTCAATTCCCGCCTCAGGCGACTGACTGTGTGGAGTTTGCACGTTCTCCCCGTGTCTGCGTGGGTTTCCTCCGGGTGCTCCGGTTTCCTCCCACAGTCCAAAGATGTGCAGGTCAGGTGAATTGGCCATCCTAAATTGTCCGTAGTGTAGGTAAGGGGTAGACATAGGGATATGGGTGGGTTGCGCTTCGGCGGGGCGGTGTGGACTTGTTGGGCCGAAGGGCCTGTTTCCACACTGTAAGTAATCTAATCAGTCTTTGGTAATTCTGAAATACAGAGAGAAATATTCTGATCAGGGAAGCTGTTATCCTGCAGGGGTGGCTTTGATCTGCCCCATTTCAGCATCACATTTTCTCAGTGAACAAGTGGCTCAGGCCCTATTTATGAAACAGTCAATGAGGCCATTCTTATAGCAGGAGCACTGTAGCAGATCCAGTGTGTTACTGAGCAGTGAGCTTTGTGGTCAGCAGCTGTAGACAACCTCTGGCTGATTCCTCAGCCATGACATTGAGGATAGAGGGCTGGTTAGACTTCTCCATGTCAATGTGAATTTGAGAACAGGGAGAGTCCATTAAGACGTGAGAATCATCGATCATAGAATCCTTACAGTGTGGAAACAGGCCCTTCGGCCCAACAAGTCCACATTGACCCTCTGAACAGTAACCCATCTAGACCCATTCCCCTACCCCTATTACTCTACGTTTACTCCTGACTAATGTACCACACCTACACATCCCCCCTGAACATCATGGGACAATTCGCCTTAACCTGCACATCTTTCACTGTGGGAAGAAACCGGAGCACCCAGAGGAAACCCTCGCCGACTCGAGGGGAAGAATGTGCAAACTCCACACAGACACTCACCCCAATGGTGGAATCGAAGCTGGGTCCCTGGCACCGTGAGGCAGCGGTGCTAACCACTAAGCTATGTGAGGAAATTCTCACATACAGTTTCAAATATGACTGTGCCTGCTCATATCCAAGACACATTTAAACACAGCAATTAAAAGCGAGCAGGCACATAAAACTTAAAGAATCAAATCAATATATATAAATGTAACAGTGCTGAGCAAAATAGATTTTTGTTGGTTTTTTAAAAATCATCTTTTTAATTGCATACACATAGAATGAGAAAAATTGGGGTGAGCATGGGCAATTGGCAGTTAATGATAGATTGCTGGGGTGTTCACAAACTCTTTATTCAAATGCAGCAAATATATTGTCTACATATCGGAAATGTGCCAATTACAGGAGGGTAGGTGGCATCTATTAAAGACACAATTCTTACAGAATCCAACAAACATTTTTTGCAAGAGCTCAGCAAAGTGGAAAATCCCATCTATTCAGGCATTTTTGAAGAAGAGTCATATTGGACTTGAAGTATTAGATCTGATTCTCTCTGCACAGACACTGCCAGTCCTACTGGATTGGTACATGGATGGGTGCTTAATCTAGGTTAGAAGTTCGGCACAACATCGTGGGCCGAAGGGCCTGTTCTGTGCTGTATTGTTCTATGTTCTATGTTCTATGTACTGCAGCTCTCCAGCAGCCTGTGTGTGCGTTATCTACCTTGAAACTGAACATAACTGAGTGAGTTCGGTAAAAACCTTTATTCCTGATGAAGGGCTTTTGCCCGAAACGTCCAGTAACTGAGTGAGTTGCTGAGTTCATACATTCAATGAATGGTGATTCACACTCTGACTGGTCTTGATTATTGAGAACAGACATTTCTAGTTTCTTCAAGTAGTGAAAGGACTGGCAACTGGAGTTAATGACAAAGATGACCAGCACCTTCCTGCTCTGTGCTCTATGCCACTCTTAAAGCCCTGGAGACTGGTTCTTCATTCTTGAGATGAAGCTGTCTGAGGCTGAGCCACCCCTAAGGATCCTGAAGATGTTTAGAGTGCGCTGCCTTTGTGAACCGTTGCAGTTGAGACTGTAAGCTCAGTAACCGCTTCTCAATGTATTCTACCATCTTCAGTGATCTCTGCTCCTGCTCCCCCTTTAGAATTGTATTCCCTATTGTACATTGTCTTTCAATGTTCTTTCAAACAAACTGTATCACCTCACACTTCCCTGTATTGATCCTCATCTGCCACCTATCCACCCACTGCACCAACTTGCCAATGTCCTTTTGGAGTTGCACACTGTCCTCCTCAGATCACAGTTCTTGCATCTCATGATCCCAGCTGATGGGGATATGGACAGGCCTAACACAGAGTGAACCTGACTTGACAGACCATCAATTTTGCAATTGGTTACCATGGTTACTGCAACAGTCTGCCACCAAACATTTTTACAAGAGATTGCCAATGTACTTTACATTGCCCGGCAATAGTGAGGACTGCAGATTGGAATGGAGTGTGGCGCTGGAAAGGCGCAGCAGGTCAGGCAGCATCTGAGGAGCAGGACAATCAACATTTCGGGCAAAACTCTGCATCAGGAATGAGACCCCCTTTAAATTGCTCCCTGCACAGCAAGATCCTGATCATTAATAAATATCAGGAAAAGCAAAGATTCCAATACTGACCCCTGGGGAAGACCATCACAAACCTGCCTCCTGCCTGAACAATATGCTTTGACCAGAACTCAGTTTCCTATCACTCAACGAATTATGGAAGCAAGTAGTTAATGTCCCATTCATTCCATGTTCGCCAGGGAGCAGTACATTCCAAGTAAACCTAGCCAATGAGATGACAATGCTTTAATCCCTCTCCTGTTCAAAACAATTCACAACTACATCCCTGAGCATCTCTAATATCCAGGCAAATTCACTCCAAGGTTCCACTGACGGTGATCAGAGGCATGATGACCACAGCACTAACTTTTGGATCTGGATGTCACTGTTGCATATGGACTTCAGAAAAGAAACTGAAAAGACAATTCAAAGGAATACTGTCCCTGACTCAGATCACTCACTCCTGATCCAATACAGATTCATTGTTCCAGATCCCACCTGGGCCACTTGCTCACTCCTCCAGAACATTCCAGAATCCTATACAGACAGTTCTTGCCCAATTCCATCACAAAACTCTTCCAATTTCATAATTGTGCTGTATCACAATGCCACAAGAGTCACTTTGCCAAACTCATTGAAATGGCTGACTCAGAATTCCATCCAGAATGATCACTTCCAATCTCATTCCTAGTGCCCACTCAGAATCCCATGCAGATATCACTGCTGTGTCTGTGGATTCATAGCCAATTGCTATCCTCTGTTCTATGTCGCAGGAGCAGGCTAACAAAGAGTTAAAGCAAAGGGCAGAGCATGATTAGTCAGGTGATGGTTGTAATAATTAAGCTTCAAATAAATCTAAAGCTAATGTGACCTGTTACTGCTTTAACTGTCACCTGATGCAGCTAATTCCCCAAAACATGCTGTGGATCATCATGGGAGCTTCAAGATGATAAATGAAACAGAGGCTTACAAGTTAAAAGGGAAACACGCAATACTTTCTGACAACTGAGGCATTCATAGAAACATTGAATATTGCAGCAGGAGTAGGCCATTTGGTCCTTCGAGGCAAAAGTGAGGGCAGCAGGTACTGGAAACTAGTGGTTAGATCCGAGTGGAGCTGGAAAGGCACAGCAGGTCAGGCAGTATCCGAGGAGCAGGAAAATCCATGTTTCAGGCAAAAGCTCTTCTTCAGGAATAGAGCTATCCCTGATGAAGGGCTTTTGCCAGAAATGTTGATTTTCCTGCTCCTCGGATGCTGCCTGACCTGCTGTGCTTTTCCAGCTCCACTCAGATCTGAACATTTGGTCCTTTGAGCCTGCTCCATTATTCAATGTGATTATGGCTGATCATCCAACTCAGTTCCCTATTCCTGCTTTTCCCCCATACCCTTTAATCCTTTTTGCCCTAAGAACTATACCCACCTGCTTCTTGAAAACACAATGTTTTGGCCTCAGCCACTTTCTGTACCAGCGAATTCCATGTGCTCACCACTCTCTGGGTGAAGAAATTTCTCATCTCAGTCCTAAATGGCCTACCCTACCCTTCTTCAGGAAGGGCTCATGCCTAAAACATCGATTCTCCCGCTCCTTGGATGCTGCCTGACCTGCTGCGCTTTTCCAGCAACACATTTTCAGCTCTGATCTCCAGCATCTGCAGTCCTCACTTTCTCCTTGAAGGTTTAGACTGTGACCCTTGTGAAATCCCAGGACATTGGAAACATCTCTCCTGTAATTACCCACTCTCATCTTGTTGAAATGTTGTAGATTTTATGAAATTCCCCCTTCATTCTTCTAAACTCTAGTGAATATCACCCTAACCAATTCAGTCTCTCTACATATGTCAGTCTAGCTGTCCCAGGAATCAGTCTGGTTAACCATTGTTACACTCCTTCAATACCAGAACATCCTCCCTTGGATAAGGAGATAAACTGTACACAATATTCTAGGTGCAATCTCACCAATGCCAGTACAATTGCAGTAAGACAATCTTACTCCTGTATGCGAATCCTCTCACTATGAAGGCCAACATACTATTTGCCTTCTTCAGCAACTGGTGTAGAAGGACACCCTAAGGTCTTGGTGCACCTCTCCATTTCCCAATCTATCACCGTTAAGATTTTTCTGACACTTTGTTTCCTGTCTGACAACCAATTTTCCATCCATCTCAACCCAGTATCCCTAATTCCATATGCATTCATTTGACACAATAATTTCCTATGCAGGACTTTGCTGACAGCTTTCTGAAAGTCCAAAAACATCATATCCACTGGCTCTTCCTCATCATTCTACCTGTTACATCATCAAAGGATTCCAGTAGAGGGTGTAGGTTTACTCACTGAGGAAGGTTCATTTTCAGATGTTTTATCACCATACAAGGTAACATCTTCAGTGAGCCTCCAGACTAACCATTACTGATGATTCCTGCTTTCTATTTATATCTTTGGGCTTCTTTGGGTTGCTGTTGTCATTTCCTGTGGTGATGTCATTTCCTGTTCTTTTTCTCAGGGGGTGGTAAATGCAGTCCAAGTCAATCGGATAGAGTTGATAGAGTTCTGGTTGGAATGCTATGTTTCTAGCTTCTACAGGAAATCAACACATACGGACCAAATATTGAACTACAGAAGCAATCATCCCAACACTCACAAATGAAGCTGCATCAGAATATTATTCCAACGAGCCATCACATACTGCAGCACAGAGGAACTACGCAGAACAGAGGAAAATCACCCATACAGTGTATTCAAAAAGAACGGGTACCCAATGAACACAGTCCACCGATTTCTCAGCAGCAAACCCAAACAAGCAGACAAGACACGTCCAGAAACCCTAGCCACTCTCCCCTACATCAAAGACATTTCGGAAATGACTGCCAGACTACTCAGACCCCTTGGTATCATTGTAGCCCACAAACCCACCAACACACTAAAACAGCAGCTAATGAACTTGAAAGACCCCATACAGATAACAAGCAAAACTAATGTCATTTACAAAATACCGTGCAAGGACTGTAACAAACACAACATTGGACAAACAGGCAGAAAACTAGCCACCAGCACACATGATCATCAAGTAGCCACAAAACAACATGACCTTCTCTCACTAGTATCCTTACATACAAATGAGGAAGGACACCACTTTGACTGGGACAACACATCCATCCTAGGACAAGCCAAACAGAGACATGCACGAGAATTCCTAGAAGCATGGCATTCCAACTGGAAGTCTATCAACAAACACATTGACTTGGATTCCATTTACCACCCCCTGAGAAAAAGAACAGGAAATGACATCACAGCAAATGACATCATCAACCCTAAGAAACCCAAACATGTAAATAGAAAGCAGGAATCATCAGCAATGCTTTGTCTGGAGGATCACTGAAGATGTCACCTAGAAGGTGATGAAACATCTGAAAATGAACCTTCCAGCTCAGCAAACAAACCTACATCCAGAACCTCTTCCTGAGCTACAAATCTTCTCAAAACTCACTATTTCTAGTAGATTTGTTAAGCATGATTTCCCTTTCATAATACTTTGCTGACTTTGTACAATTCTGTTTTCTAAATGCTCTGTTATTAAATGTTTTATAATGAATCCCAGCATTTTCCCCTTTACCAATTTAAGGCTGACTGGTCTATAATTTCCAGTTTTCTCTCTACCTTCTTGTTAAATAGTGGGATTGACTTTTGGCGGGATGTTACTCATGCCCCCCCCCCCCTACGCATTAACAGCACAGAGATGGAACGAGTGGAGAGTGTCAAGCTCCTGGGAGTGGTCATCCACAACAAGCTTTCTTGGACTCTTCATGTGGACACACTGGTTACAAAGGCCCAACAACGTCTCTTCTTCCTCAGACAGCTGAGGAAATTTGGCATGACGGTGAATACTCTTGCCAACTTTTATAGGTGCCCCATTGAGAGCATTCTGTCTTGATGTATCACTACCTGGTATGGCAACTGTACCATTCAAGATCGGAGATGGTTACAGAGAATGGTGAACTCGGCCCAGACAATCACAAAGGCCAACCTCCCATCTATAGAATCCATCTACCAGGCCCGCTGTCAAGGAAAGGCCGCCAGCATTCTCAAAGATCCATCTCACCCTGGCAATGTTTTTCTACAACCTCTACCATCAGGGAGAAGGTGCAGAAGCCTGTACACGTGCACCAGTTCAGTTTCAAAACAGTTTCTACCCTACTGTTGTTAGAATACTGAATGGACTCACAAACTCTTAACATTCATCTGTACCTGTGTTTTTGTTTTTGCCGCTGTTTACCTATTATTTACTTATTTATGCTACTTAACTCTGTGATCTGCATGTATTGCTCGCAAGACAAAGGTTTTCACTGTGTCTCGGTACACGGGACAATAGATTCAATTCAAATCAAATCATTACTTCAGCTGCTATCAGAACTGTCCCAGAGTGTCTAAAAACTTGAAACAGTTCGATTCCATTGTGACTATGATTTTATTTCAGGACATCAGGAGGTGAGACTTTGTAGAATGTTCAGAAGAGATTTGCTCAAATGGCTCCAGGGATCAGGGATTACACAGAAGCTGAACAAGCAAGAAGCCTGATGGGCACATGCCAGTCAGATTAGAATCATACACGTCCACAACATAGAAAAAGGCCCTTCAGCCCATTGAGCCTGTGCCAGTAAAAAACAACCATCTAACTATTCCAATCCCATGTTCCAGCCCTTGGCCTATAGCCTGATATGCCTTGGCACTGCAAACGCACATCTAAATAGTTCCTCAAGGTTCTGAAGGTTTCTGCCTCTCAAACTCTCCCAAAGACAAACAAAAAAACTGCAGATGCTGGAATCCAAGGTGGATAAGCAGGAGGTTGGGAGAACACAGCAAGGCAGGCAGCATCAGGAGGAGAGGGAACACAGCAAGGCAGGCAGCATCAGGAGGGAGAGGGAACACAGCAAGGCAGGCAGCATCAGGAGGGAGAGGAACACAGCAAGGCAGGCAGCATCAGGAGGGAGAGGAACACAGCAAGGCAGGCAGCATCAGGAGGGAGAGGGAACACAGCAAGGCAGGCAGCATCAGGAGGGAGGGGGAACACAGCAAGGCAGGCAGTATCAGGAGGGAGGGGGAACACAGCAAGGCAGGCAGGATCAGGAGGGAGAGGAACACAGCAAGGCAGGCAGCATCAGGAGATGGAGAAGTTGACATTTCAGGTGTCACCCTTCTTCAGGACTTGATGCTACCTGCCTTGCTGTGTTCCCCTCCCTCCTGATACTGCCTGCCTTGCTGTGTTCCTCTCCCTCCTGATGCTGCCTGCCTTGCTGTGTTCCCTCTCCCTCCTGATGCTGCCTGCCTTGCTGTGTCCCTCTCCCTCCTGATGCTGCCTGCCTTGCTGTGTCCCTCTCCCTCCTGATGCTGCCTGCCTTGCTGTGTCCCCCTCCCTCCTGATGCTGCCTGCCTTGCTGTGTTCCACTCCCTCCTGATGCTGCCTGCTTTGCTGTGTTCCCCTCCCTCCTGATGCTGCCTGCCTTGCTGTGTCCCTCTCCCTCCTGATGCTGCCTGCCTTGCTGTGTCCCCCTCCCTCCTGATGCTGCCTGCCTTGCTGTGTCCCCCTCCCTCCTGATACTGCCTGCCTTGCTGTGTTCCTCTCCCTCCTGACGCTGCCTGCCTTGCTGTGTCCCTCTCCCTCCTGATGCTGCCTGCCTTGCTGTGTCCCCCTCCCTCCTGATGCTGCCTGCCTTGCTGTGTTCCCCCTCCCTCCTGATGCTGCCTGCCTTGCTGTGTCCCTCTCCCTCCTGATGCTGCCTGCCTTGCTGTGTTCCCCCTCCCTCCTGATGCTGCCTACCTTGCTGTGTCCCTCTCCCTCCTGATGCTGCCTGCCTTGCTGTGTCCCTCTCCCTCCTGATGCTGCCTGCCTTGCTGTGTTCCCCCTCCCTCCTGATGCTGCCTGCCTTGCTGTGTTCCCCCTCCCTCCTGATGCTGCCTGCCTTGCTGTGTTCCCCCTCCCTCCTGATGCTGCCTGGCCTACTGCTTGTCTCCCACCCTTACCGGCCGTGAGTTCCAGATTCTCACCACCCTCTGGGTGAAAAAATGTTTCCTCACATCCCTTCTAAGCCTCCCAATCATCATTTATATCGCCATCCCCTGGCATTGATCCCTCCATCAAGGGGGAAAGTTCCTTCCTGTCTACCCGACCTATACTCCTCATTATTTTATACATCATGATCATGTCCCCCTCAGTCTCCTCTGTTGTAAGGAAAACAACTCCAATCTGTACAATCTCTCTTCATCACTGAAAGTCTGCAGCCCAGGCAACATCCCGGTAAATCTCCCTCTGCCCCCTCTCCAGTGCTATCACATCTCTCCTCTCATGTGGATTCCTGAACAGCACACAGCACCTCACCGCGAGGTGGCCCCAGATGTGACCAGCAGCTTTAGCAGATTAGGAACAGTTGCCAACATTAATAACAACTACAAGAGCAGCCTACCTCATAAAGAATGGTCTCTTCACAAATCAGCAAAGCTGGAACATGTGAAACTCTCCCCAATTCTCCAACAGATCAAATCTGATGACTATCCAGCATCTGACACAGAAAATGTCAACAGCTGACCATCTCCTGAAACTTCAATCAGCTGGATACATTACCTGATGAAGGGCCTAAATCAGAGGCTTAAATCAGAGCCTATTAAAGAAATGACCCTTTGTCTTCACTACCCCTAGTCACAAAATCCTAACTTCAGGTAGAATACCACCAGAAAGTTCAGGCCAAAGGTTTATATGAGATTCTTCATCCAGAAAATTGAAGAAGGCATGAGTTTCAATGAGATGTTTCTGATCTTTCACACAGAATCATCTAAAATTCAAGGAAACTAAGCATCGTGCCTTGGAAATATATCACTGTTACTACAGTGTCCCTGGGTCAAAATCCTGGAATTCCCTTCCTAAGTGTATTGTGGGCACATGGACTGCAGCGGTTCAAGAAGGCAACTCATCACCACCTTCTTAAAGGGCAACTAGGGATGGGCAATAAATGCAGGGACCAGCCAGCAATGCTCACACCTCATGAATGAATACTCAAGAAGTCAGTGCTTTCTGAAGTCATTAGGATTATTTTGGACAATACAAATGTGCATTTATATAACACTTTCAATACAAATAAGTTCCTAAACCATTTCACAGGAGCAATATAAACAAAATTGGATCCCAAATTGGATAAAGATATATTTGAAACAACTCAAAAAATGGGGTCAAAGGTTTGAAGGAATTTATAATGGAAGAGAGTAAGGTGGCAAAGTGCTGGTGTTAGGGAGCAATTGCCAGAGGTTAGGGCCCAGATGAATATATGGCAACCAAAGGTGACAATAATTAAAATCAGGATGTTTATAGAACATAGAACATAGAACATAGAACAATACAGCACAGAACAGGCCCTTCGGCCCACGATGTTGTGCCGAACTTCTAACCTAGATTAAGCACCCATCCATGTACCTATCCAAATGCCGCTTAAAGGTCGCCAATGATTCTGACTCTACCACTCCCACGGGCAGCGCATTCCATGCCCCCACCACTCTCTGGGTAAAGAACCCACCCCTGACATCTCCCCTATACCTTCCACCCTTCACCTTAAATTTATGTCCCCTTGTAACACTCTGTTGTACCCGGGGAAAAAGTTTCTGACTGTCTACTCTATCTATTCCTCTGATCATCTTATAAACCTCAATCAAGTCACCCCTCATCCTTCGCCGTTCCAACGAGAAAAGGCCGAGAACTCTCAACCTATCCTCGTACGACCTACTCTCCATTCCAGGCAACATCCTGGTAAATCTTCTCTGCACCCTCTCCAAAGCTTCCATATCTTTCCTAAAGTGAGGCGACCAGAACTGCACACAGTACTCCAACTGTGGCCTAACCAAAGTCCTGTACAGCTGCAACATCACTTCACGACTCTTGAATTCAATCCCTCTGCTAATGAATGATAATACTCCATAGGCCTTCTTACAAACTCTATCCACCTGAGTGGCAACTTTCAAAGATCTATGTACATAGACCCCAAGATCCCTCTGTTCCTCCACCTGACTAAGAACCCTACCATTAACCCTGTATTCCGCATTCTTATTTGTTCTTTATGAGATCAGAATTGGATAGGAGTTTTTAGGGCTTTGAGACAGAGGCTAGATACTGGGGATATTTAAAGGGAACTGTTTCCAATTGGGCCATAAATGTTCAACTCCAATCCCTAAAATCTCAAACAATTTGTCAAGACTTAAGTATCAGTGAAATTAAAAGAATTTGAATATGAACGAATCCCAGTCTCATCTGTTTCTTGTTGCTACAAGGACCACATTAGAACTTTTTTTATTATGAATAGCACAGAAAGCCAGACAAGAACTAAGTTAAGCATTTGTTCCTTACCACCCTGAAGGGCCTGGCTCAAACTATATATAGTACTGCAGTGTTGAAGTGGTTAATGAGGATGGTTTCAATCATTAAAAGAAGATGGGGCTTACAAGTGTGGAGCAGCTGAAACACAGGCTATTCCCTCTGCTACAATCAACAGTTTAATGAGAGAAGTGATGAATGAGTTTGGACACAGGATGAGGGGTTAATGTAGGTTCGAGCTGATGCACAGCAACAACTGTACACACATGCACACACATGCACACACATGTACACACTCACAGCATCACATGCCCACAATTAAACAAATACACATAGACCTTGACATGGTGTAGGCAATAACAGGCTGGACATCCTTCCCCAGGGGAAACAGCAGGAGATCACTGAAGAAGTCAACAGTTAATTCCCAAGCATTGACTGTAATTCGAGAAAAGACTCAATTCCCATATCAAATTTGTCAAAGTAAGGATTCCGGTCTCCTACTCCATGCTCTCACCCCAACCTCACTATTCACAATAACATGAAACCAGAAATAAAATAATAGCACAAAGAGGCCACTTGTCCCATCATGGCTATGTTCACTTTGACCCAACTCTCTAGTTCTTGGGTTGTCACTCTGTAGGTTACAACAATTTAAATTATTTCCAATAACTTTTTTGTTCCAGCATTTGTGCCTCCCACCCTTTTCAGGCAGTGAAATCCAAACCCCATCATTATCTGGGTGGACAGATTGCTCCATCTCCCTCTCTTGAATTCTTCTGCTGATTGAAGCCTGCCTTACTGGCCTTTCTGCTGAAGGAAGTACAGTAGTTCTCTTCTGTCAACATTACCCAGTCTCCTCATCGTTTACACTCCAACTAATCATTCCCTCATCCTCATCTGCCCAAAAACAACAGCCACAGCCAATCAAGTCTTTCCTCATCACTACAATTCTCCAACCTGCAACATTCTCTGGAAATCTGATCTGTTTGCTCAAGTGTGTTCAGATGTTTCCTGTAACAAGATGACCAGAACAGTACTCTAACTGTGACCTAATAAGTGTATGAAATTATTCCAGAAGTTCCCTGTTCTTATTTTCTATTCTTTGTCTGAAAAACAGAAGAATTCTGTATTCCTCCTCAATTACTATGGGGAGAATCACACCAGGCCATGAGGAATGTGGGCTATAGTGGGATTTCGGGCAGATTCAGGCGAGAAATCTGGAGGGATATATTGACATCAGCAGCATCTCTCTCCGTCTTTTACTTTTCAGAAGCGACGTGGCAAGATTCTTGCTCAGTTGCAGTGAGTTGACAGGTTGACAGTTGCACCTTGCCTCATTAATATTTACCAAATATTTTACCAAACTCACCAAACAAGCTTGATGTCAGGAAAATACATTTCCCAGGGCATGAACCATGGGCACCAGCCACATGGAGCCATTGTCCACAGACATTGAGCTAATGACATGTACTAGCCTTTAAATGCATTCACGGCCAATCTCTGATCCACTTACAGGAAGCTTCTGTGCTTCAATAAGGACCTCAGGCTGCACTGGCCATTCTCAATGTAAAGTTGTAGCAGGGATACTGTGTACTCAGGAACATGGACCCAGCACGTGGAATGGACCAAGCTACATTTACAGGTGTCAGATCTCGCGGTGGGAGAATACTTTGGTGCCAGTAACCACAACCGCCTCACATTTACCATAGCTAAAAATGTGTTGCTGGAAAAGCACAGCAGGTCAGGCAGCATCCAAGGAGAAGGAGAATAGACATTTCAGGCATGAGCGCTCATGCCCGAAACGTCGATTCTCCTGCTCTTTGGATGCTGCCTGACCTGCTGCGCTTTTCCAGCAACACATTTTTAGCTCTGATCTCCAGCATCTGCAGTCCTCACTTTCTCCTCACATTTACCATAGCCTTGGAGAGGGAAAGGAGCAGTTACCAAGGGAAGATATTTAATTGGGGAAAAGGAAACTATGATGCTATCAGACAGGAGTTGGGAAGTACAGACTGGGAGCAACTGTTCCACAGAAAGGGCACAGCAGACATGTGGAGACTATTTAAGGAGTAGTTGTTGCGAGTGATGCACGAATTTGTTCCTCTGAGACAGGTAAGAAGAGGTAAGATTAAGGAACCTTGGATGACGAGAACAGAGGAGCTTCTCATCAAAAGGAAGAAGGCAGCCTACATAAGGTGGAGGAAGCAAGGATCCAGCACAGCTTGAGAGGATTACAGGCTTGATAGAAAGGAGCTCAGAAATGGGCTGAGGAGAGCCAGGAGGGGGCACGAAAAAGGCTTGGCAGGAAGGATTAGGGGGAACCCAAAGGTATTTTGGGTTCTCCCTAATTGAGGAATAAGAAAATGATCAGGGAGAAGGTTGGGCCAATCAGGGACAGCATAGGAAACTTGTGTGTGGAGTCTGAGCAGATAAGGGAAGCCCTAAATAAGTTTTTTGCTTCACTTTTCACTAAGGAAAGGGACCTTGTTGTGAATGAGAACTTTGGGAAGCTGGGATACAGTCTTGACCAGATCAAGATTGATGAAGTTCATGTGCTGGAAGGTTTGGCAAAAGTTAAGATTGATATGTCCCTAGGGCCAGACCAGATTTATCCCAGGCTGCTCCAGGAAGCGAGAAAGGAGGTTGCTAAGCTGCTGGCAAAGATCGTTGCCTCCTCACTCTCCACGAGAGTCATACTGGAAGATTGGAAGGAAGCGAATGTTGTTCCTCTTTTCAAGAAGTGTAATAGGGAAATCCCTGGCAATTACAGACCAGTCAGTCTTGCGTCTGTGATCAGCAAGGTTTTGGAAAGAATTCTGAGGGATAGGATTTATGACTACATGGCAAAGCACTGTGTGATTAAAGGCAGTCAGCATGGCTTTGTAAGGGGCAGGTCATGCCTCACAAATCTTATTGAGTTCTTTGAGGAGATAACAAGACAGGTCGATGAAGGTCGAGCAGTGGATGTGGTGTATATGGACTTCAGCAAGGCATTTGATAAGGTTCCCCACGGTAGGATCAATCATAAAGTCAGGAAGTATGGGATACAGGGAGATTTGACCATCTGGATTCAGAATTGGCTGGCTGACAGAAGGCAGAGAGTGGTTGTAGATGGAAAGTATTCTGCCTGGAGGTCAGTGGTGAGTGGGGTCCCTCAGGGCTCTGTTCATGGGCCTATGCTCTTTGTAGTTTTTATAAATGACTTGGATGAGGAGGTTGAGGGGTGGGTTAGTAAAGTTGCAGATGACACAAAGGTTAGAGATGCCGTTGATAGTATTGAGGGCTACTGCAGGCTGCAGTGCAACATAGACAGGATGCAGAGCTGGGCTGAGAAATGGCAGATGGAGTTCAACCTGGATAAATGCAAAGTGATGCATTTTGGAAGGTCGAACTCGACTGCTGAATATAGGATTAAAGACAGGATTCTTGGCAGTGTGGAGGAACAGTGGGATCTGGGTGTGCAAGTACATAAATCCCTCAAAGTTGCCACCCAAGTGGATAAGGTTGTTAAGAAAGCATATGGTGTTTTGGCTTTCGGGGGATCGAGTTTAAGAGCCGCGAGGTTTTGCTGCAGCTCTACAAGTCCTTGGTGAGACCACACTTGGAATATTGTGTCCAGTTCTGGTCACCCTACTATAGGAAAGATACAGAGGCTTTGGAGAGGGTGCAAAGAAGATTTACCAAGATGCTGCCTGGACTGGAGGGATTGCCTTATGAAGAGAGGTAGACTAAGCTTGGACTTTTCTCTCTGGAGAGAAGGAGGAAGAAAGGTGACCTGATTGAGGTATACAAGGTGATGAGAGGAATGGAGAGATTCAATAGCCAGAGATTTTTCTCCAGGACAGGATTGACTGGTATGAGGGGTCATAGTTTTAAGATATTAGGAGAAAGGTATAAAGAAGAGGTCAGAGGTAGGTTCTTTACGCAGAGAGTTGTGAATGCATGGAATGCATTGCCAGCGGTGGTGGTGGAAGCAGAGTCATTAGGGACATTTAAGCGACTGCAGGACATGCACATGGATAGCTGTGAGTTGGGGGGTGTGTAGGTTAAGTTACTATATTTACATTAGGATTAACCCTCAGCACAACATCGTGGGCCAAAGGGCCTGTTTTGTGCTGTACTGTTCTATGTCCGATGTTCGAACCACTCAGGATCTTGTACATTTCCATTTCGTCATCTTTTACAGAAACTCAAGTGGATCTAAGCCCAGCCTGTCCAACAATTCCTCCTAAAACAACCCACCTATTCCTGGTATTAGTCCAGTATATCTTCCCTGAATGGCCTCAAACACATTGACATCCTTTCTTAAATAAGGTGACCAATAATTTACACAATGCTCCACTAATGTCCTGTGTAACTGAAGCACAACCCTTACTTTTGTACTCAATTCCCCTCGCAATCAATGATAACATTCCATTAGTTTTCCGAATTACTTACTGTATCTCATAGAGCCATAGCGTCATAGAGATGTACAGCACGGAAACAGACATTTTGGTCCAACTCATTCGTGCTGACCAGATGCCCTAAATGCATATAGACCCATTTGCCAGCATTTGGCCCATATCCCTCTAAACCATTCCTATTCACATACCCATCCTGATGCCTTTTAAATGCTGTAATTGTACCAGCCTCCACCACTTCCTCTGGAAGCTCATTCCATGCATGCACTATCCTCTACGTGAAAAAGGTGCCTTAGATCCCTTTTATATCTTTCTCCTCTCACCTTATACCCAAGCCCTCTAGTTCTGGACTACCCCATCCTGAGGGAAAAGGCCTTATGTATTGACCCTATCCACTGCATGACTTTGGTCTTATTTCCCCATGTGACGTCAGCCACATCTGGCTAGGTCAGAATCTGTTGCCCATCCTTGCAATTGCACTGTGTGCCAAATTTAATAAAAATTCATTAAATAAAATGTGGTGAACGTACAGTCTGCTTATACTTGGGAAAGAGAGAAGAAAAAACTTGCCATGAAAAGCTAACCTCTATACTTGACTGGGAAGAGTTTGATTATCGTTTCCCTCCCCTCTAAGCATGAGCGGTGTGTGTGTGTGTGTATGGGTGTCTGTGTGGGTGTCTGTGTGCCTGTGTGTGTGTTTGCATGTATCTGTGTTAGTGTGTATGTGTGCATGTGTCTGTGTGTATGTGCATGTCTGTGTGGATGTGGGTGTGTATGTGTGCATGTCTGTGTGTGTGTATGTGTGTCTGTGTGTGTATATATGTGTCTGTGTGTGGGTGTCTGTGTGCCTGTGTGTGTGAGTGGGTGGGTATGTTTGCATGTGTCAGTGTGTGTGTATGTATGCATGTGTCTGTGTGTGTGCGCATGTGTGTGTTTGCATGTGTGTGTGTGCATGTCTGTGTGTGTGTGCACGTGTGTGTTTGCATGTGTGTGTGTGCATGTCTGTGTGTGTGCATGTCTGTGTGGGTGTGTATGTGGAATGTGGAAGTTTGAGGGGGAATGTGGAAGTTTGAGGGGGATCTGCCTTTGGAGGTAGTATGGGCTGAAATCAGAAATAGGAAAGGTGCAGTCACCTTGTTGGGTGTTTACTATAGGCCCTCCAATAGCAACAGAGATGTGGAGAAACAGATTGGGAAACAGATTTTGGAAAGGTGCAGAAGCCACAGGCTCGTAGTCATGGGCGACTTCAACTTCCCAAATATTGATTGGAAGCTCTTTAGATCAAGTAGATTGGATGGGGCGGTGTTTGTGCAGTGTGTCCTGGAAGCTTTTCTAACTCAGTATGTAGATTGTCCAACCAGAGGGGAGGCCAGATTGGATTTGGTACTCGGTAATGAACCAGGACAAGTGATGGGCTTGTTAGTGGGTGAACATTTTGGTGATGGTGACCACAATTCTGTGACTTTCACCTTGGTTATGGAGAGAGATAGGTGCGCACAACAGGGTAGATTTTACAATTGGGGGAAGGGAAATTACGATGCTGTAAGACAGGATTTGAGGAGCATAAGTTGGGAGCATAGGCTGTCAGGGAAGAACGTGGTGGAAATGTGGAACTTTTTCAAGGAGCAGATACGACGTGTCCTTGATATGTATGTACCTATCAGGCAGGAAAGAAATGGTCGTGTGAGGGAGCCTTGGTTGACAAGGGAGGTTGAATGTCTAGTAAAGAGGAAGAAGGAGGCTTACATAAGGTTGAAGAAACAGAGTTCAGACAGAGCAGTGGAGGGATACAGGATAGCCAGAAGGGACCTGAAGAAAGGGATTAGGAGAGCTAAGAGAGGGCATGAAAAATCCTTGGCGGATAGAATCAAGGATAACCCCAAGGCATTTTATGCGTATGTGAGAAACCTGAGAATGACGAGAATGAGGGTAGGTCCGATCAAGGACAGTAGTGGGAGATTGTGTATTGAGTCGGAAGAGATAGGAGAGGTCTTGAACAAGTACTTCTCTTCAGTATTTACGAACGAGAGGGACCGTATTGTTGAAGAGGAGAGTGTGAAACGGACTGGTAAGCTAGAAGAGATACCTGTTAGGAAGGAAGATGTGTTGGACATTTTGAACAACTTGAGGATAGACAAGTCCCCCGGGCCTGACGGGATATATCCTAGGATTATGTGGGAAGCAAGAGAGGAAATTGCAGTACCGTTGGCAATGATCTTCTCGTCTTCACTGGCAACGGGGGTGGTACCAGGGGACTGGAGAGTAGCGAATGTTGTGCCCCTGTTCGAAAAAGGGAATAGGGATAACCCCGGGAATTACAGGCCAGTTAGTCTTACTTCTGTGGTAGGCAAAGTAATGGAAAGGGTACTGAGAGATAGGATTTATGAGTATCTGGAAAGACACTGCTTGATTAGGGACAGCCAGCACGGATTTGTGAAGGGTAGGTCTTGCCTTACAAGTCTTATTGAATTCTTCGAGGAGGTGACCAAGCATGTGGATGAGGGTAGAGCAGTGGATGTAGTGTACATGGATTTTAGTAAGCATTTGATAAGGTTCCCCATGGTGGGCTTATGCAGAAAGTCAGGAGGCATGGGATAGAGGGAAATTTGGCCAATTGGATAGAAAACTGGCTAACCGGTTGAAGTCAGTGAGTGGTGGTAGATGGTAAATATTCAGCCTGGAGCCCAGTTACAAGTGGAGTTCCGCAGGGATCTGTTCTGGGTCCTCTGCTGTTTGTAATTTTTATTAATGACTTGGATGAGGGAGTCGAAGGGTGGGTCAGTAAATTTGCAGATGATACGAAGATAGGTGGAGTTGTGGACAGTGAGGAGGGCATTTGTCGTTTGCAAAGGGACTTGGATATGATGCAGAGCTGGGCTGAGGAGTGGCAGATGGAGAGCAGCGGCCGAGGAAAAACGAACCCGGGAGACTACAGCTAAGGTAAGACAGTTTGTTTCAAAATTACTTACCTGTAGCGGGCAGCGGAAGTGAGGTTGGAGCGCATAGCTGGGCGGGAAGGTAAGTGATTAGTATTTGAGTGGGTGTGTTCTAGACCCCAGGTCCTACTTTCGTAGGGCCTCCCTCCCACCCTCCTCCTCTAACCTAACTTTAAAGTCCACAGGTTATTGACTCAGTGTTCTTGTTTTTGGAGACAGTGTACAGTCATGGCAGCACAGGCGGTGGAATGTTCCTCCTGCAGGATGTTTGAGGTAGGGGTGACCACCGATACTCCTGCCGACTTCGTGTGCAGGAAATGCAGTCAGATCCTGATCCTCACCGAACGAGTTAGGGAACTGGAACTGGAACTGGATGAGCTGAGGATTATTAGAGAGGCTGAGAGGGTGATCGATAGAAGCTACAGGGACATAGTTACGCCAGAGAACAGAGGTAGCTGGGTAACAGTTAGAGGTGGGAAGGGGAAGAAACAGGCAGTGCAGGGTTCCCCTGTAGTCGTTCCCCTAAAAAATAAGTATGCAGCTTTGGAAACTGTTGGGGGGGACAGCCTTGCAGGTGTAAGCTGCAGTGAAGGGGTCTGTGGCTCTGAGATTCAGAAGGGAAAGGGGGAGAAGAAGAGAGCGCTAGTTATAGGGGACTCTCTAGTTAGAGGGACGGACAGGCGGTTCTGTGGACATGGGCGAGACTCTCGGATGGTTTGTTGCCTCCCGGGTGCTAGGGTCCGAGACGTCTCGGACCGTGTCTTCAGAATCCTTAAGGGGGAGGGTGTGCAGCCAGAAGTCGTGGTACACATTGGCACCAACGACATAGGTAGGAAGAGGGGCGGGGAGGTCATTCAAGAGCTCAAGGAGTTAGGCTGGAAGCTAAAAGCTAGGACAGACAGAGTCGTCATCTCTGGGTTGTTGCCGGTGCCACGTGACAGAGAGGCAAAGAATAGGGAGAGAGTGCAGTTGAACACGTGGCTGCAAGGATGGTGTAGGAGGGAGGGCTTCAGATATTTGGACAATTGGACTGCATTCTGGGGAAGGTGGGACCTGTATAAACAGGACGGGTTGCACCTGAACCAGAAGGGCACCAATATCCTGGGGGGTAGGTTTGCTAGCACTCTTCGGGGGGGTTTAAACTAATTTGGCAGGGGGATGGGATCCGGACTTGTAGTCCAGCAAGTAAGCTAGCTGTGTGTCAGGATGTCCAAGACTGTAGGGAGGCTGTGGAGAAGGTAGCACTGACAGGGACTACTTACGGACACAGAGATGGGCTCAAGTGCGTATACTTCAATGCAAGGAGTATCAGAAATAAGGTGGGTGAACTTAAGGCATGGATCGGTACCTGGGACTACGATGTTGTAGCCATCACGGAAACATGGATAGATGAGGGACAGGAATGGCTGTTGGAGGTTCCTGGTTACAGATGTTTCAGTAAGATTAGGGAGGGTGGTAAAAAAGGAGGGGGGGTGGCATTGCTAATTAGAAATGGTATAACGGCTGCAGAAAGGAAGTTTGAGGGAGATCTGCCTCTGGAGGTAGTATGGGCTGAAGTCAGAAATAGGAAAGGTGCAGTCACCTTGTTGGGTGTTTATTATAGGCCCCCCAATAGCAGCAAAGATGTGGAGAAACAGATTGGGAAACAGATTTTGGAAAGGTGCAGAAGCCACAGGGTCGTAGTCATGGGCGACTTCAACTTCCCAAATATTGATTGGAAGCTCTTTAGATCAAGTAGATTGGATGGGGCGGTGTTTGTGCAGTGTGTCCAGGAAGCTTTTCTAACGCAGTATGTAGATTGTCCAACCAGAGGGGAGGCCATATTGGATTTGGTACTCGGTAACGAACCGGGACAAGTGGTGGGCTTGTTAGTGGGTGAACATTTTGGTGATGGCGACCACAATTCTGTCACTTTCACCTTGGTTATGGAGAGGGATAGGTGCACACAACAAGGAAGTTTTTACAATTGGGGGAAGGGAAATTACGATGCTGTAAGACAGGATTTGAGGAGCATACGTTGGGAGCATAGGCTGTCAGGGAAGGATGTGGTGGAAATGTGGGACTTTTTCAAGGAGCAGATACGACGTGTCCTTGATATGTATGTACCGATCAGGCAGGAAAGAAATGGTCGTGTGAGGGAGCCTTGGTTGACGAGGGAGGTTGAATGTCTAGTAAAGAGGAAGAAGGAGGCTTACATAAGGTTGAGGAAACAAGGTTCAGACAGAGCAGTGGAGGGATACAGGATAGCCAGAAGGGACCTGAAGAAAGGGATTAGGAGAGCTAAGAGAGGGCATGAAAAATCCCTGGCGGATAGGATCAAGGATAACCCCAAGGCATTCTATGCGTATGTGAGAAACCTGAGAATGACGAGAACGAGGGTAGGTCCGATCAAGGACAGTGGTGGGAGACTGTGTATTGAGTCGGAAGAGATAGGAGAGGTCTTGAACAAGTACTTCTCTTCAGTATTTACGAACGAGAGGGACTGTATTGTTGGAGAGGAGAGTGTGAAACGGACTGATAAGCTAGAAGAGATATCTGTTAGGAAGGAAGATGTGTTGGACATTTTGAACAACTTGAGGATAGACAAGTCCCCCGGGCCTGACGGGATATATCCTAGGATTATGTGGGAAGCAAGAGAGGAAATTGCAGTACCGTTGGCAATGATCTTCTCGTCTTCACTGGCAACGGGGGTGGTACCAGGGGACTGGAGAGTAGCGAATGTTGTGCCCCTGTTCAAAAAAGGGAATAGGGATAACCCCGGGAATTACAGGCCAGTTAGTCTTACTTCTGTGGTAGGCAAAGTAATGGAAAGGGTACTGAGGGATAGGATTTACGAGTATCTGGAACGGCACTGCTTGATTAGGGACAGCCAGCACGGATTTGTGAAGGGTAGGTCTTGCCTTACAAGTCTTATTGAATTCTTCGAGGAGGTGACCAAGCATGTGGATGAGGGTAGAGCAGTGGATGTAGTGTACATGGATTTTAGTAAGGCATTTGATAAGGTTCCCCA
The DNA here is from genome assembly GCF_047496795.1 of Chiloscyllium punctatum. Classification (NCBI taxonomy): domain Eukaryota; kingdom Metazoa; phylum Chordata; class Chondrichthyes; order Orectolobiformes; family Hemiscylliidae; genus Chiloscyllium; species Chiloscyllium punctatum. The sequence continues at coordinate 577,157 of NC_092747.1, forward strand.
TGGTAGGCTTATGCGGAAAGTCAGGAGGCATGGGATAGAGGGAAATTTGGCCAATTGGATAGAAAACTGGCTAACCGGTCGAAGTCAGAGAGTGGTGGTAGATGGTAAATATTCAGCATGGAGTCCAGTTACAAGTGGAGTTCCGCAGGGATCAGTTCTGGGCCCTCTGCTGTTTGTAATTTTTATTAATGACTTAGATGAGGGAGTCGAAGGGTGGGTCAGTAAATTTGCAGATGATACAAAGATAGGTGGAGTTGTGGACAGTGAGGAGGGCTGTTGTCGGCTGCAGAGGGACTTAGATATGATGCAGAGCTGGGCTGAGGAGTGGCAGATGGAGTTCAACCCTGCCAAGTGTGAAGTTGTCCATTTTGGAAGAACAAATAAGAATGCGGAATACAGGGTTAATGGTAGGGTTCTTGGTCAGGTGGAGGAACAGAGGGATCTTGGGGTCTATGTACATAGATCTTTGAAGGTTGCCACTCAGGTGGATAGAGTTTGTAAGAAGGCCTATGGAGTATTATCGTTCATTAGCAGAGGGATTGAATTCAAGAGTCGTGAGGTGATGTTGCAGCTGTACAGGACTTTGGTTAGGCCACATTTGGAGTACTGTGTGCAGTTCTGGTCGCCTCACTTTAGGAAAGATGTGGAAGCTTTGGAGAGGGTGCAGAGAAGATTTACCAGGATGTTGCCTGGAATGGAGAGTAGGTCATACGAGGATAGGTTGAGAGTTCTCGGCCTTTTCTCGTTGGAACGGCGAAGGATGAGGGGTGACTTGATAGAGGTTTATAAGATGATCAGAGGAATAGATAGAGTAGACAGTCAGAAACTTTTTCCACGGGTACAACAGAGTGTTACAAGGGGACATAAATTTAAGGTGAAGGGTGGAAGGTATAGGGGAGATGTCAGGGGTGGGTTCTTCACCCAGAGAGTGGTGGGGGCATGGAATGCGCTGCCCGTGGGAGTGGTAGAGTCAGATTCATTGGCGACCTTTAAGCGGCATTTGGATAGGTACATGGATGGGTGCTTAATCTAGGATAGAAGTTCGGCACAACATCGTGGGCCGAAGGGCCTGTTCTGAGCTGTATTGTTCTATGTTCTATGTTCTATGTTCTAACCCTGCCAAGTGTGAGGTTGTCCATTTTGGAAGAACAAATAAGAATGCGGAATACAGGGTTAATGGTAGGGTTCTTAGTCAGGTGGAGGAACAGAGGGATCTTGGGGTCTATGTACATAGATCTTTGAAAGTTGCCACTCAGGTGGATAGAGTTTGTAAGAAGGCCTATGGTGTATTATCGTTCATTAGCAGAGGGATTGAATTCAAGAGTCGTGAAGTGATGTTGCAGCTGTACAGGACTTTGGTTAGGCCACATTTGGAGTACTGTGTGCAGTTCTAGTCGCCTCACTTTAGGAAAGATGTGGAAGCTTTGGAGAGGGTGCAGAGAAGATTTACCAGGATGTTGCCTGGAATGGAGAGTAGGTCGTACGAGGATAGGTTGAAAGTTCTCGGCCTTTTTTCGTTGGTACGGCGAAGGATGAGGGGTGACTTGATAGAGGTTTATAAGATGATCAGAGGAATAGATAGAGTAGACAGTCAGAAACTTTTTCCCCGGGTACAACAGAGTGTTACAAGGGGGCATAAATTTAAGGTGAAGGGTGGAAGGTATAGGGGAGATGTCAGGGGTGGGTTCTTTACCCAGAGAGTGGTGGGGGCATGGAATGCGCTGCCCGTGGGAGTGGTGGAGTCAGAATCATTGGCGACCTTTAAGCGGCATTTGGATAGGTACATGGATGGGTGCTTAATCTAGGATAGAAGTTCGGCACAACATCGTGGGCCGAAGGGCCTGTTCTGTGCTGCTGTATTGTTCTATGTTCTATGTTCTATGTTCTCCAGCCCTATCTCTATGGCCCTCTAACATCATTACTTTCAATTATATCCAGATGTCTTTCAAAATCTCGTAATCCACCTCCATCATTTTCCCAGGTATCGCTTTCCAAATCCTAATCACTCTCTGAGTAAACAAATTTATCCTTGTGTCAGTCCAGGCTCTCTTGCCAACAATCTTGAAGTTGTGACCCTAGTTACTGACATACCAATGTGTGGAAATAGAATATACTTCTTTACTTTATCAAAATTGTTCATAAATTTGAACACCTCAATAAGATCACTTCTTAATCTTCTCCACTCCAGGGGGAATAGGCCTAATTTCTTTCATCTTTCCTTACACTGCATCTTCCAAACCCACAATCACTTCCAATTAGAAGGACAAGGGCAGCAAATACATGGGAACATCACCCCCTGCAAGTTCCCCTCCAAGCCACTCACCATCTTGACTTGGAAATGTGTCACCATTGCTTCAGTGTCGCTCGGTCAAAATCCTGGAATTCCCTCCCTAAGGGCATCGTGGGTCTACCTACAGCACATAGACAATTCCGGTTCAAGAAGGCAGCTCACCCCCACAGGGCAGTTAGGAAAGATGATAAATGTGAGCCAGCTTCCAATTCCCATGTCCCATGAATGAATAAAAACAAACCTTTTTTTAAAAAAAATAAGGTTCTCATAGAATTGAACACAATACTCCAAATGTGGTCTGACACATACTTTGTAGAGGTGTGGCATCATTTCCTTGCTTTTATATTCTATGCGCCCATTTATAAACTCAATGATCCTATGAGTCTTCTTAACAACTGTTTCAACTTGCCTGGCCACCTTCACAGAATTGTGCATGTGAATCCTGGGGTCCCTCTGCTCCTGTACTCTCCTTAAAGTTGTAACATTGAGCCCGTATTGTCTTTCCATGTTTCATAGAACCTAGAACATAGAAAAGTACAGCACAGAACAGGCCCTTCGACCCATAATGTTGTGCCAAGGATTAATCCTAATGTAAAATAAAATAACCTAACTTACGCATCCCTCAATTCACTGCTGTCCATGTACAAGTCCAGCAGTCGCTTAAATGTCCCTACTGACTCTGCTTCCACCTTCTGCTTCTACTTGCAACGCATTCCTTGCATTCATAACTCTCTGTGTAAAGAACCTATCTCTGACATCTCCTCTATACCTTTCTCCTAATATCTTAAAACTCATTCCAGTCAATCCTGCCCTGGGGAAAAATCTCTGGCTATTGACTCTATCCATGCCTCTCATTACCTTGTACACCTCGATCAGGTCACCTCACTTCCTCCTTCCCTCCAGAGAGAAAAGTCTGAGCTTTATAACCTCTCTTTATAAAAAAGCCCCAAATCTCCAAAAATGTATTGCCTCACATTTCTCTGCATTGAAATTCACCTGCAGGTGTCTACCCATTTGGCCAACTTGTGAATGTCTCTCTGAAGTTGGTCAGCATCATTCTAACAATTCACTATTCTCCTGAGCATTGTATAATCTGCAAATTTAGAGATTTTTCCCTCAATACCCATCTCCAAATCTTTTATATAAATAGAAAAAAGCAAAGGTCCCATCTCATTGCACAATACCAGGACTAGGATAGCCTGCTCCCTGGTCAGCTACAGAATATGCTGTTTGAAGAAACTCTCCAGTCTGTATGAAGATTTAAACCTCCCATGATTATCACCATGCCTTTCTGACAAGTTAATGGCAAAAACTGACATTACATCTGAGTAGACCAATGGGGCAGTAATTAGCTGATTTGTACTTTTCCTGCTTTTTATGGACAGGACATAGCTGGATAATTTTTCACACTGTTGGGTAGATGTCAGTGTTGTAACTGTACTGGAACAGCTTGGCTAGGGGAGTGGTAAGTTCTGGAGCACAAGTCTTCAGTACAATTGTTGGAATATTGTCAGAGTCTGTAGCCTTTGCAGTATCCAGTGTCTCCAACCGTTTCCTGATATCACGTGGAGTGAATCAAATTGGCTGGAGACTGGATCCCCGGGTACAACAGAGTGTTACAAGGGGACATAAATTTAAGGTGAAGGGTGGAAGGTATAGGGGAGATGTCAGGGGTGGGTTCTTTACCCAGAGAGTGGTGGGGGCATGGAATGCGCTGCCCGTGGGAGTGGTAGAGTCAGAATCATTGGCGACCTTTAAGCGGCATTTGGATAGGTACATGGATGGGTGCTTAATCTAGGTTAGAAGTTCGGCACAACATCGTGGGCTGAAGGGCCTGTTCTATGCTGTATTGTTCTATGTTCTATGTTCTATGTTCTATGTTGGGGACCACTGGAGGAGGCTGAGATGGATCATCCACTCAGCACTTCTAGCTGAAGATTGCTGCATAAGTTTCAGCCTTATCTTTTATGCTGCTGTGCTGAGCTCTTCCATCATCAAGACTGGGAATATTTATGGAGATTCCTCCTCCAGCCAATTGTTCACCACCATTGATGACTAGATGTGGCAGGACTTTGATCTGATCCACTGATTGTGGGATCTCTTAGCTCTGTCTATCACTTGCTGTTTATGCCATTTGACACATAAGTCACCCTGTTTGGTAGCTTCACTAGGATGACACCTCATTTTCAGGTATGTCTGATGCTGCTCCTAGCATGCCCTCCTGCACTCTCCATTGAACCAGGGTGGATCCCAAGTGTTGATGGTAATAGTTCAGTGGGGGGTATGCCAGGCCAGGAGGTCACAGATTGTGCTGGAATACAATTCTGCTGTTGTTGATGGCCCACAGCAGCTCATGGATGCCCAGACTTGAGTTGCTCGATTTGTTCAAAGTCTGTCTCAGATCATGAAGGTTGCACTCAGTCAGTGACACGCACATGCGCACGCATGCACATTCTACCTATCACATTCCCAGCTACCTTCCTCCCATACCCAACACGCCCCTACTTCCCCTCCCATTTATCTCTCAGCCCCCTTGGGCAAACCCCTAATTTCTAATGAAGAGCTTATGCTCGAAATGTCGACTCTCCTGCTCCTCGGACGCTACCTGATTCACTGTGCTTTGCCAGCATCACACTCTTCCACACGTGTGCAGATAATAAGAAATGATATGAAGATGGAAGTGTAATACAGCAAGGGAAGAAGGTATTGGTATGAGTAATGTATAGGCCACCAAATAGTAGCCACTCTGTAGGAAAGATTTTTAATTAATCGATAATCAGAGCTTGAAAAAACAATGGAGGAATACTTATGGGTCACTTTAATCTTTATGTTTGGGTTAATCAAATTGGAAAGGATATCTTTGACAACAAATTCAGAGTGCATTAGGGATAGCTTCCTAAAGCAATATATCATGAACCAGAGAGCAAGCTGCCTCAGATCTGGTCATGGGTAATGAGGCAGGCTTAATAAATGAGCTCAGTGTAAAAGATCCCCTGAGAAGTATTTATCATAACAGAGTAAAATTTAATATTTAGTTTGAGCGTGAGAAATTTAGTTAGGAAACAACCATGTTTAACTCAAATAAAGGGAAATACAATGAAATAAGGATAGAGTTTGCTGGAGTGAACTAAGCAGATAAATTAGCAGGAATGACAGTGAACAAGCAGATAGACAAATAAGGAGTAATTCATGACTCTGCAAAAATACATCCTAGTAAACAGAAATATTCTGAGAGAGGGATAAACCAATCAGAGTTAACCAAGGAATTTAAGGAGGGCATTAAGTTGGAAGGAGAACTCATATAATGAGGGAAAAGTTAGTGACAGCCCCAAAAACTGGGATAAGTTCAAAATTCAGTAAAAGAGGACTAAAACGTTAACAAAGACAGAGGAAATAAACTACAAGGACAAACAAGCAAGGAATATGAAAACTGACAATAAGAGCTTTTTTAAATGAAAAGGAACAGAGAGGTCAAAGTGAACATTGGCCCCTTGACTAACGAATATGGGGAGATATTTTTGCAGAACAAGGGAATGGCAGAGGAATTAAACAGATATTTTGCATCAGTCTTTACAATGAAACATACTTCAAACATCCCACTAATGCCAAAGAATAAGGGGAGAAGTTAAATACCATCACAATCACGAGATACATAGCATTAAACAAACTTTACGACCATAAGACCAAAAGACATAGGAAGACAAATTAGGCCATTCAGCCCATCGAATCTGCTCCATCATTCAATCATGGCTGAGAAGTATCTCAACCCCTTTCTCCCACTTTCTCCCCTTACTTTGATTACCTTTATAATCATGAACCTATCTATCTCTGTCTTAAATTCACTCAATGACCTGGTCTCCACAACCTTCTGTGGTAATAAATTCCACAGATTCACCACTCTCTGGCTGAAGAAGTTTGTCTTTACTTTAAGGCTGTTCCCTCGGGTCCTAGAGTCTCCTACCAGTGGAAACATCTTCCCAGCATTTACTCTGTCCAGGCCATTCAGCATTCTGAATGTTTCAATTGGACACCCCCCCATCCTTCTAAACTCCATCGAGTGCAAACCCAGATGTTCCTCATACGTTAAGCTTTTTATTCTTGGGACCATTCTCATGAACCTTCTCTGAACACGCTCCAGGGTTAATGCATCCTTCCTGAGATATGGGGCCCAAAACTGCACACAATACTCCAAATCTGGTCTGACAAGAGCCTTATAGAGCCTCAGACGTACATCTCTGCTTTTATATTCTAGTCCTCTTGAAATAAATGTCAACATTGCATTTACCTCCCTAACTACTGCAAGTTTGCCTTGAGAGAATCCTGGATTAGAACTTCCAAGTCTCTTTGCACCTCAGACCTGTGATTTTTTTCCCCATTTAGAAAATAGGCATGGACTTCCTACCAAAGTGCATGACCTCATACTTTTCCACATTGTAGTCTATCTGTTATTTCTTTGCCCACTCTCCTAACCTATCCAAATCCTTCTGCAGCCTCCCCACCTCCTCTATGTAAAGTGAAACGTTGGGGTCCCAACACTGAGCCTTGTGGAACACCACTTGTCACCGGTTGCCATCCTGAGAAGGACTCTTTTGTCCCCACTCTCTGCCAGACAGCCAAGCTTCTAACCATGCTCGCACCTTGCCTCTGACAACATGGGCCCTTATCTTACTCAGTAGCTTCTTGTGTGACACCTTGTCAAAGGCCTTCTTGAAGTCCAGGTAGATAACCTCCATTGGCTCTCCTTGGTCTCATCTGTTTGTTACTTCCTCAAAGAATTCTAGCAGATTTGTCAGGCATGACCACCTGTTGATGAAACCATGTTGACTTTGCCCTATTTTACCATACACTTCTGAGTATTTAGAAATTTCACTCTTCACAATGGATTCCAGGATCTTAACCACAACTGAGGATAGGCTATTAAAAATGTAATTTTCCATCTTTTGTCTTACTCTGTTTTTAAACAGGGGTGTCACGCTAGCGATATTTCAGTTCTCTGGAGCTTTCCCTGATTCTCGCAATTTTTGAAAGATCACCACTAATTCCTCCACTATCTCTTCAGCCACCTCCCTTCAAACTCTGGGGTGTAGACCATCTGGTCCAAGTGATTTAGCCACCTTCAGGCCATTCAGTTTTTCTAGCACCCTTTCCTAGCCACCACACTCAGCTCCCCCCACTGACTCGCTTGAGTTTTTGGGATATTACTTGTGTCTTCCGCTGTGAAGACTGACGTGAAGTAATTATTCAGTTTCTCAGCCATTTCCTTGCTCCCCACTACTATCTCTCCAGTGTCATTTTCCAGAGGCCCAATGTCCACTTTTGCCTCGCTTTTGCCCTTTATATAACTAATGGGGTGAAAGGCAATTTGCCCCCTGGCCTTGATTGATTGCATACTAGAATCTTAAAAGAGATAGTTAGATATAGTGGATTCATGAGGTGTAATTTTCCAAAACTTCTTGAGTCTGAAAACTTACCAAAGGATTGGAAAACTGCTAAAGTGACACCCTATTTAAAAGGGGGTAATTAAAGGCTGATTAGCCTCACATTTATGAGGGGGAAAATGTTGAAATCAATGATTAAGGAAGAAATAGCAGAACACCTGGAAAGTCATAATCGAGTCAAGTGGATTCAACATGGCTTCACATGGATGACCATAGAGTCATAGAGATGTACAGCATGGAAACAGACCCTGTGGTCCAACCCATCAAATCCGACCAGATATCCCAACTCAATCTAGTCCCACCTGGCTGTACCCAGCCCATATCCCTCCAAACCCTTCCTATTCATATACCCATCCAAATGCCTCTTAAATGTTGTAAATTGTACCAGCCTCCACCACTTCCTCTGGCAGCTCATTCCATACACGTACCACCATCTGTGTGAAACAGTTGCCCCTTAGGTCTCTTTTATATCTTTCCCCTCTCACCCTAGACCTATGCCCTCTAGTTCTGGTCTCCCCGATCCCAGGGAAAAGACTTTGTCTATTTATCCTATCCATGCCCCTCATAAGTTTGTAAACCTCTATAAGGTCACCCCTCAGCCTCCGACGCTCCAGGGAAAACAGCCCCAGCCTGTTCAGCCTCTCCCTATAGCTCAAATCCTCCAAACCTGGCAACATCCTTGTAAATCTTTTCTGAACCCTTTCAAGTTTCACAACATCTTTCCGATAGGAAGGAGACCAGAATTGTACGCAATATTCCAACAGTGGCCTAACCAATGTCCTGTACAACCACAACATGACCTCCCAACTCCTGTACTCAATACTCTGACCAATAAAGGAAAGCATACCAAATGCCTTCTTCACTATCCTATCTACCTAGGAAGATCTTAAGTTACAGGAGGATATAGATAGATTGGTCAGATGAGCAAATCAGTGGAAGATGGAGTTTAACCCTGATGAATGTGAGGAGATGCACTTTGGAAGAAGAAAGAAGACAAGGGAGTACTCAATGAATGGCAGAATACTAGGAAAATCAGAGGGACAGAGGGATCCCTGACGGGAGCATGGCAGGTTAATAGGGTAGTCAAAAAGGCATACAGGCGACTTGCCTTTTTCAGTCATGGCATAGATTATTGATTTCCTTTTCATGGATTATGGAAATTCACCCAGATGTTGTTGGGGATAGAGCAATTTAGCGATGAAGACAGGCTAGATAAGCTCAGGTTGTTTTCTTTACAGAGAGAGAAGGTTGGGGGAGGTGGGGCGGGGGGGGGGACCTGATAGAGGTGTATAAGGTTATGAAGTGCATTGACAGGTTGGATACAAAGCAACTGTTCCTCTTATTTGAAGGTTCAATAACAAATGGGCATAATTTTAAAGTGAAAGGTGAGAGGTTTAGAGGGGATTTGAGGAAAACGTTTTCATGCAGAAGGTGGTGGGAGTGTGGAATGCACAGCCTAGGAGGGAAACCTCACAACCTTTTAAAGTACTTGGATGAGCACTTGAAATATTGTACCTTTCAAGACAATGCATAGTGCAGGAAAGTGAGACAAGTCGGGGTAGCAGTACGTTCTTAGTTGTACAAGCTTGATGGGCTGAAGGGACTCCTCTGTACCATGTGATTCTATGATTCTAAGGCATTTAACAAGGTACCTCACAAAAGGTTAAGTCATAACACCCCAAAGTATTCAAGGTAGTGTATTAGTATGGATTGAGGATTAGCTAATGGGCAGGAAACAATAAGTGAGGATAAGGGGCTCTTTTTCAGATTCACCAGTGACCATGTAACCAGTGGAGTTTCACAGACATCAGTGCTGGCACCTCAACTGTTTTCAATATACATTAATGACTTGGAGGAAGGAAGCAAATGTACTGTAGCCAAATTTGCAGATGACACAAAAATAGGTGGAAAGGCAATTTGCAAGAGAGATCCAAACAATTTACAGAAAGAAATTGATAAGTTAATTAAGTGAGCAAAAAGTAGGCAAATAGATTATAATGTCAGAAAATGTGAAGTTGTTCATTTTGGAAGGGAGCACAAAACAGCAGAATATTATTTAAATGGAGAAAAACTGCAGAAAGCTGCAACACAAGGGACTTGTGCACAAAACACAGAAAGCTAGCACACAGGGCCAGCAGGTACTCAGGAAGAGCTCGTGGAATGTTGGCCTTTTTTAAGGGGTTGGAATATAAGAGTAGGGAAGCCTTACTGCAGCTGTACAAGGTGCTGGTAAGACCACATCTGGAGTACTGTTAGCAACTTTGGTCACAATATTATTATTATTATTATTATTAATAATAATAATAATAATAAATATTTAATTGGAGGCATTTCAGTGAAGGTTCATTACGATGGTCCTGGTATGGAGGGATTGTGTAAATGAGCAAAAAGTAAACAGGTTGGGACTCTACTCTCTGGTGTTTACAAGACTGAGAGGTGATCTAATTGAAACAGATAGGGTTCTTTAGGGGCTTGACAGGAAAAGTACTGAGAGGGATGTTGCCTCTCCTGGGAGAGTCTAGGACCAGAGGGCAGAATCTCAGAATAAAGAGGCACCGATTTAAGACTCAGATAAGGAGGATTTTTTTTCTCTCAAAGGGTCGTGAGTCTTTGCAAATCTTTGCCACCGAAAGCTGTGCGGACAGAGCGCTTGTGTATATTTAAGGTGAGATAGGTTCTTGGTCAGTCAGGGAATCCAGGATTACAGGGAAAGGGCAGGAAAGTGGATGTGAGGAACGTCAGATCAGCCATGATCCTTTGGGGAAGCAGGCTCAAGGGGCAAAATAAAAATCAAAACAACTGCAGATAGTGTAAATCAGAAACAAAAACAGAAAATGCTGGAAAAGCTCAGCAAGTCCAGTGGCATCTGTGGAGAGAAATCAGAGAGAACATTTCAGGTCAAGTGACCTTCCTCAAAGGCCTACACACACACATACACACACACACACACACACACACACACACACACACACACACACACACACACACACACACACACATGGTGGTATAGTACTAATGGCTAATTAAAATAATCCAGAATTCCTGGCTATTGTTCTCATAGGTGACTTCAATCTGAGGAAAGTGAACAGACTATATCAATGTTTGTGGATGACACAAATACAGGTGGGAAGGCAAATGACGAGATGACACAAACAATCTTTGAGGGATATAAACAGGTTAAACAACTGGGTAAAAACTTGGCAGTTGAAATATAATGTGGTAAAATGTGAGGTCATGCACTTTGACAGAAAGAAAATCGTAACTGAATATTATTTAATAGGGAAAGATTGCAGAAAGCTCTGAAACAGAGGGACTTGAGTGTCCCCATGCATAAATCACAAAAAGTTAGCATTCAAGTTCATCAGGGAACAGAGAACACAAATGAAATGTTGGTTCAAAAGTTGATAAAATATACAAGTAGAAAGGTTTCTCTGAAAGTGTACAAGGCCCTAGACAGACTACAGCTGGAATTCTGTGGAAATTTGTGGGGCCCTTATCTCAGGAATGTCAGACTGTCATTGGAAGCAGTCCAGAGAAGGTTTACTCAGCTGATCCTGAGTATAGAGGGACTATTTAATGAGGAGAGGTTGGTTAGATTCGGTTTGTACTCATTGGAGTTTAGAAGAATGAGAGGTCATTTTGTTGGAATAAACTAGATTCTTAGAGGACATAACAGGGTAGATATGGAAAAGTTGCTTCTCCTTGTGAGAGAGTCTAGGTCCAGAGGGCATCATCTCAGAGCAAGACATCTCTCATTTAATACAGAGATGAGGATTATTTTTTTCTCTCAGATGGGAGTGAATCTGTAGAACTCTTTACCACAGAGGACTGTTGAGGCTGGGTCATTAAGTATATTCAAGTCTGAGATACACAAATTTTTAATCAGAAAGGGAATCAAGGGTTGTGGGGAAAAGGCAGGAAAGTGAAGTTGACAATTATCAGATCAGTCACAATCTCATGGATTAGCAGAGAAGATTTAATGGGCTGAATGGCCTACTTCTGTTCCTATGTTGTGTAGTCCTATAGTCTTCAAACAGATTCCCTCCAGTGCCATTCTTGTAAGCTCAGTTCAGTCAGACACTAAGCTGTGTTCCGAGGAACTGAGCATTGAAATGAGAATCTATTTCATGAGCATTCGAACAACTGGATTTGATAAATGTTGGTTCAGTGTTTCATTCTTTGCCCAAACTCTCCAGTTTATATTGGGCGGAACCAATGCTTGGGAGATCTTCTATGTGTTTAAAATAGTTTTCCTGCCTTTTTTTAACCAACTGCGTGCAAACTAAGATGGAAAGCTGGATCATGTGGGATTGTACATGTGGATTTAATCTGAACTGTACGCTGGCTCAGCCCTTGGGTCTCCACTGATGGGCAAGACTCCCTTCCACACTAAGAATTTTCAATTTCTTTTTTATCGTGTTCATTTGCAACACATAACATAAAATCAATGTCAGAGTTAGGTGCCATGCCAGGTCATAGATCAAGGGTCAGATAAGCAGAGACAGAGGTTAGGGTCTGGGTAAAGTGTAACAGTGCTAGGTTTGGGTGGGGTCAGAATATCATTGTGTTTATCTTGTACCCTGCGTTCTGATCAACTTCACAGTAAATAGTCACCAGGCTTGGTCTCCGGTTAATCAGACAGAAATTTCTGCGATATTTCTCTCCTCAACCACTGCTTTTATGTGGTTCATTCTAATCAGCTCAAGCTGTAGCTTAGGTTCTTGTGTGTGTCCCCACTTGCCTGTCTTTCTCAGTAACCTCAATGTCATTGTTTATCTTCCTGTCCATGTTTTGTTTTGATAGTTTCTCCTATGGCTCACTCTCTATTCTCAAACTTCTCTTTTCCACCTTTCCATCAATCCCTGCTGCTTTTAATATAATTAATATAATTAATTTCTGATAAAGGAGTGTCCCAGGACCAACCATCTTTAGCCATTTCATCAATGACGTTCCCTCTATTATAAAGGGACTTGCATCTGGGGCTTTGCTGGAAATCAAATTCTGCTATCCCTGGAGTCATCACAGAAGCAAAACGTTTTAACAAGTTTCACAAAATACCCCAATTTAAATCAATTTTCAGGCCCAATCGACAGAAAGCATGGAACAGGTTTCTATTACGGGCAAGAATCACTATATATTACAAAGTTAAAAATCACACAACACCAGGTTATAGTCCAACAGGTTTATTGGAAGCACTAGCTTTTGATGCGCTGCTCCTTCATCAGGTAACTATCCCCCCAGTCCAACACTGGCACCTCCTCAGCATACTTATTACAAGTAACAGGACCCTAGTATCAGGGAAACTGTAAGAAACAAACAGACAAATAGAAAGGGAAAAAAAGAGGCTGGACAGAGGAAACCTGGAAGGCAGTTTAGTGGTTCCTGTTCAGAACACTTGGAAATATGAACAGAATTGGATAAAGTCATTTATGGATGTCACGCTTAACAAATCTCCTTAATAAATCTCTCAGGTCTTTTGAGGTTATGATGATAAGAATAGAGGGGGGTGCCAGTGGATGTCATACTCATAGAGTCATTGCAGTTTACAACACATTAAAAAAGGCCCTTTGGCTCATTAAGTCCATGCCAGTCAACAACAGCCGCCTAATTATTCTAATCCCATTTTCCAGCACTTGCCCACAGTCTTATATACCTTGGCATCACAAATGCCAAGGTATATAAGACTTGTTGTGTTGTTGTGTTGAGGGTTTCTGCCTCTACTACCCTTACAGATAGAGAGTTCCGGTTTCCCACCACCCTCTGAGTGAAAAAGATTTTCCTCTAAACCTCTTGCCCCTTACCATAAATCTATGCCCCGGTCACTGATTCCTTCATCAAAGGGAAGGTTTCTTCCTGTCTACCCTGTTTGTGTCCTTATCATTTTATACATCTAAGTCATGTCCCCCTCAATCTCCTATGCTCTGAGGAAAACAGCCCCAGTCTGTACAACAAGGTAATAACAATGACTGCAGATGCTGAAAACCAAATACTGGATTAGTGGTGCTGGAAGAGCACAGCAGTTCAGGCAGCATCCAACGAGCAGCGAAATCAACGTTTTTGGCAAAAGCCCTTCATCAGGATTAAAGGCAGTGAGCCTGAAGCGTGGAGAGATAAGCTAGAGGAGGGTGGGTGTGGGGAGAGAGTAGCATAGAGTACAATGGGTGAGTGGGGGAGGAGATGAAGGTGATAGGTCAAGGAGGAGAGGGTGGAGTGGATAGGTGGAAAAGAAGATAGGCAGGTCGGACAAGTCCGGACAAGTCAAGGAGACAGTGCTGAGCTGAAAGTTTGAAACGAGGATGAGGTGGGGGAAGGGGAAATGAGGAAGCTGTTGAAGTCCACATTGATGCCCTGGGGTTGAAGTGTTCCGAGGTGGAAGATGAGGCGTTCTTCCTCCAGGCGTCTGGTGGTGAGGGAGCAGCGGTGAAGGAAGCCCAGGACCTCCATGTCCTCGGCAGAGTGGGAGGGTATAGTGACGACCGACTTGACACTGACATTTTTTACAAACCCACCGACTCCCATAGCTACCTGGATTACACCTCTTCCCACCCTATCTCTTGCAAAAATGCCATCCCGTATTCCCAATTTCTCCGCCTCCGCCGTATCTGCTCCCAGGAGGACCAGTTCCACCATAGAACACACCAGATGGCCTCCTTCTTTAGAGACCGCAATTTCCCTTCCCACGTGGTTAAAGATGCCCTCCAACGCATCTCGTCCACATCCCGCACCTCCGCCCTCAGACCCCACCCCTCCAACCGTAACAAGGACAGAACGCCCCTGGTGCTCATCTTCCACCCTACAAACCTTCGCATAAACCAAATCATCCGCCGACATTTCCGCCACCTCCAAAAAGACCCCACCACCAGGGATATATTTCCCTCCCCACCCCTTTCCACCTTCCGCAAAGACCGTTCCCTCCGTGACTACCTGGTCAGGTCCACACCCCACTACGACCTACCCTCCCATTCTGGCACTTTCCCCTGCCACCGCAGGAACTGTAAAACCTGTGCCCACACCTCCTACCTCACCTCTATCCAAGGCCCTAAAGGAGCCTTCCACATCCATCAAAGTTTCACCTGCACATCCACTAATATCATTTATTGTATCCGTTGCTCCCGATGTGGTCTCCTCTACATTGGGGAGACTGGGCACCTCCTAGCAGAGCGCTTTAGGGAACATCTCCGAGACACCCGCACCAATCAATCAAACCGCCCCGTGGCCCAACATTTCAACTCCCCCTCCCACTCTGCCGAGGACATGGAGGTCCTGGGCCTCCTTCACCGCCGCTCCCTCACCACCAGACGCCTGGAGGAAGAACGTCTCATCTTCCGCCTCGGAACACTTCAACCCCAGGGCATCAATGTGGACTTCAACAGCTTCCTCATTTCCCCTTCCCCCACCTCATCCTAGTTTCAAACTTCCAGCTCAGCACTGTCTCCTTGACTTGTCCGGACTTGTCCGACCTGCCTATCTTCTTTTCCACCTATCCACTCCACCCTCTCCTCCTTGACCTATCACCTTCATCTCCTCCCCCACTCACCCATTGTACTCTATGCTACTCTCTCCCCACCCCCACCCTCCTCTAGCTTATCTCTCCACGCTTCAGGCTCACTGCCTTTAATCCTGATGAAGGGCTTTTGCCCGAAACGTCGATTTCGCTGCTCGTTGGATGCTGCCTGAACTGCTGTGCTCTTCCAGTCTGTACAACCTTTCTTCATCACTGAAACTCTCCATCCCAGGCAACATCCCGGTAAATCTCCCTCTGCACCCTCTCCAGGTCTATCACATCTCTCCTCTAACGTGGATTTCTGAGCAGCACACAGTACACTCTCTGTGAACTAACCAATATTTTATACAGTTTAAATATCACCTCCCTGTCCTTAAACTCTATGCCTCAGGTAATAAAGCCCAGTATACCATATGCCTTCTTAACTTCTTTATTCACGTGTCCTGACACCTTAAGGGATCAGTGGACATACACACCACGGTCTTTCTGATCCACAGTGCTGCCCAGGGTCCAATCATCCATCACATAATCCCTTGTCTATTTGTCCTACCAATCAACCTTCCAACATTCAAGTCTAAATTTATATAAACCATAAACAACAAGGGCCCCAACAATGACTTGTGTGGGACACCACTGGACACAGATTTCCAGTAAGAAAAACAGCCCTCAATCATCACTCTCTGCCTCCTGCCACTCAGCCAATTCTGGATTCAATTTTCCTTTGATTTCTCTTCACTAATGCTGCCAGACCTGCTGAGCTTTTCCAGCAATTTCTGTTTTTGTCACATCCTTTCTATGGCGTGGTGACCATAACTGCATACAGTCCTCCAGCTGGGGCCTCAGTAGATGTTCTGTACAGCGCCAACACCTCCCTGCTCTTAGAATCTGCGCCATGACTGCTAAAGGCAATCATCCATAACCCTCTTAACTACTCTTAACCCTGTCCTGACACCTTCAGGAATCTGTGGACAAGCACCCCAAGATCCCTCTGTTTCTCTGAGCTTCCTAGTGTTTACCATTCATTGATTAGTCCCTTGCCTTATTTATTCTTCCAAAATGCATCCCCTCACACTTAGCAGGGTTAAATGTGGCAAAGGCAAAGTCCAGTGTCACTATTTGCTGATAAATGTCTTGCCTGCCATTGATTCACTCTTTTATTCAAGGTATTTTTAAGGCCTCTCGGTCTCTCACTCAGTTCCAGTTACAGACTTGTGATCTGACGTGACGCCTGCTCAGTGACCTCTATGACCCAGCAGCATGATGATCGGTAATGCTAATTTTACAGCTTTAGATCTCCACTGCTCTGTGG
Source organism: Chiloscyllium punctatum (assembly GCF_047496795.1). Lineage (NCBI taxonomy): Eukaryota > Metazoa > Chordata > Chondrichthyes > Orectolobiformes > Hemiscylliidae > Chiloscyllium > Chiloscyllium punctatum. Next base: position 593,698 of record NC_092747.1, read on the forward strand.
TAACCTCTGACCTCTATAAGCTTTAGCGTCCCCCATTCTGCACTCAAATATCAGACGGTTCCAGACTGTTTAAAAGAGATGAACAACTGGAGGGTTTTACAGAGGAGGTAGGGGTCAGGGATTAATCTCTCCATAACTGTGTCTCCTCTTTGCAAAAACAGCTGACCAAAGTGCCTCACCCAGATCTCATTCCAGTCTCTAACTTTCCTCTCCTTTTCAATGTTGCTTCAGCCATACACACCTAGTGCACGAAGAACACGTTGGTTTCCTCACTTCAGAAAGATGGTCTCATATTTGAAGTTCAGAGAATTTCTGAGAGGCTGATCCCTGAATTGATACATTTATTTACAAGGAAAGGTTGAGCTGGTTGGGCTTTTCAATTACAGTTTTAAAAAAATGAAGAGGAATCTTATTGAAGAATACCTGAGTCTGGCTTCATAGGGTTGATGTTGATGGGATGTTTCCTCTCTCTGGGATGACTAGAATAAAATGGCACTGTTTAAAAAAAGGGTGTCTCACAATTAAGACAGGGATGAAGAGGAATATTTTCCCTCAGAGGAACACAGTTCTCTTCCCCAGAGTTAGTAGTGGGTGGATTATTATGTTCAGGCTGAATTAGACAGATTTTTAATTGACAAAAGGGTCAAGGGTTATGGAAGGCAGACAAGTGAAACTGAAACCACAAGCAGATCATTCATGATCTTATTGAATGGGAAAGCAAGCTCGAGGGGCCAAATAGCCTACTCAGGGTCCTATGTCTTGACCTTGTGTACGAAACAGTCTGTTCACTATAAAGCAAGTAACATTTCAAAACAAATGCATCTTCAAAGCAAATTTGTCCTTGTCAATGGTGGATCTAAATGCCTAAGAATGTCACAAGGATCACTGGTGGCATACTGCTGTTGGAACTCTTGTCATTACACCATGGAGGGGAAGTTTTACAAATATTAACTCCTCTGATAATCTCAGAGAGAGCTCTGAGATTGTGTGATTTGACTGATGGGAACATGTTCCTGCTGCTGGCTTGTGAGTTGACCAACATGTCACAGAGCTGAAAAGCTCTCAGCTCAGCTATAGGAAGACTTCATTCAAACTGGCTGTCATGAACATAGATACTCTCTAGCAAATTCTTTCTCACATTCCATTTTAAATCACATCTCAAATCTTTATTGGCAAGTTTTCCATATCATTCCTATGATTAGAATTTATTTGCCAGAAAGTTCATTCATGGGATGTGGGTGTCACTGGTTGGGCCAGCATTGATTGAACCACTGCAGTCCGCCTGTTGTAGATAGACCCACAATGCCCTTAGGGAGGAAATTGCAGGATTTTGACCCAGTGACATTGAAGGAACGGCAATATATTTCCAAGTTAGGGTGCTGAGTGGCTTGGAGGGGAACTTGCAGATGGTAGTGTCGCCATATATCTGCTGCCCTTGTCTTTCCACATGTCTTTCTAGTTGCTGTGGGTTTGGAAGGTGCTGTGTAAGGAGGCTTTGTGAGTTTCTGCAGTGCAGCTTGTAGATAATACACACTGCTGCAACTGAGCGTCAGTGGTGGAGGGAGTGGATGTGGTGACAATCAAGTGGGCGGCTTTGTCCTGGATGGTGTCAAGCTTCTCGGGTGTTGTTGGAGCTGCACTCATCCAGGCAAGTGAGGAGTATTCTATCACATTTATGACTTTTGCCATGCAGACAGATTTTGAGGAGTCAGGACGTGAGTTAGTTGCTGCAGGATTTCTGATCTCTGATCTGTTCTTGTAGCTACTGGATTTAAATGACTAGTCCAGTTGAGTTTCGGGTCAATGGTAACTCCCAGGATGTTGATAGTGAAGAATTCAGTGATGGTAATATACCTGAGTGTCAAAAGATGAAATTTAAAACATAGTAAATAAGAGCAGGAATAGGCCATTTGGCCCTTCAAACCTGCTCTGCTATTCAATGTGATTGTGGCTGATCATCCAATTCATATCTTGTTCCCATTTTCACCTGTACTCTTTGACCTCTTCAGCCTTAAGAACTATATCTAACCCCTCCCTGAAAACATTCAACGTTTTGGCGTCAACCACATTCTGTGGCAGAGACTTCCACAGGCCCATTACTCCATTGGTGAAGAAATTCCTCTTCATCTCAGTCATCCCCACTGGCCTACCCACTGTTTTCCCTAGGTATGGTAAATAATATTTAACTTCCTTTTCTAAATCATTGGTCGTGGAGGGTTGTGTTTCAGACTGGAGGCCTGTGACCAGTGGAGTGCTACAAGGATCAGTGCTGGGTCCACTACTTTTCTTCATTTATATAAATGATTTGGATGGAGCATAAGAGGTATAGTTAGTAAGTTTGCAGATGACACCAAAATTGGGGGTGTAGTGGACAGCAAAGAAGGTTACCTCAGCTTATCAGATCTGATGGGCCAATGGACTGATGAGCGAGAGATGGGAGTTTAATTTAGATAAATGTTAGGTCATGCATTTTGGGAAAGCAAATGTTAGCAGGACTTATACACTTAATGGTAAGGTCCTAGGGAGTGTTGCTGAACAAAGAGACCTTGGAGTGCAGGTTCATAGCTCCTTGAAAGTGGAGTCACAGGTAGATAGGATAGTGAAGAGGGCATTTGGTATGCTTTCCTTTATTGGTCAGAGTATTGAGTACAGGAGTTGGGAGGTCATGTTGCGGCTGTACAGGACATTGGTTAGGCCACTGTTGGAATATTGCGTGCAATTCTGGTCTCCTTCCTATCGAAAAGATGTTGTGAAACTTGAAAGGGTTCAGAAAAGATTTACAAGGATGTTGCCAGGGTTGGAGGATTTGAGCTATAGGGAGAGGCTGAACAGGCTGGGGCTATTTTCCCTGGAGCATCAGAGGCTGAGGGGTGATCTTATAGAAGTTTATAAAATCATGACGGGCATGGATAGGATAAATAGACAAGGTCTTTTCTCTGGGGTGGGGGTGTCCAGAGCTAGAGGACATAGGTTTAGGGTGAGAGGGGAAAGATATAAAAGTGACCTACAGGGCAACTTTTTCACGCAGAGGGTGGTGTGTGTATGGAATGAGCTGCCAGAGGAAGTGATGGAGGCTGGTACAATTACAACATTTAAAAGGCATCTGGATGGTATATGAATAGGAAGAGTTTAGAGGGATACGTGCCAAGTACTGGCAGGTGGGACTAGATTGGGTTGGGATATCTGGTTGGCATGGACAAGTTGGACCAAATGGTCTGTTTCTATCTGTCCATCTCTATGACTCATATTGTGAATAGCTGGGGTCCCAGCATTGCTCCGTGTGGTACCCATTTGTCACTGGCTGCCATTCAGAAAAAGATCCACTTATTCCCACATTTTTGTTTCCAGTCTGCTAACCAGTTTTCTATCCATGTCACTCACTGCTCCCAATCCCACATGCTTTCAGTTTACACACTAATCTTTGTGGGACCTTATCAAAAATCTTCTGATTGTTCAAGTAAACCACATCCATTGGCTCTCCCATTTCAATGACACTCATTAACTCCTTTAAAAATTGTAGTAGATTTTTCAAACGTGGTTTTCCTTTCCTAAAACTTTGCTGACTGTTTAATCCTGTCACTGTTTTTCAAGTGCTCTGTTATTGAACATTTTATAATTGACTCCAGCATTTCCTCAGGTATTTTGGTTTTTGGCCAGTTTGTATATCCCTTCCTTGGATCTAATAATGTCCTTAATTTCTCTTGTTAACCATGGCCAAGCCACGTTTCCTGTTTATTTTTAGGCCAGAGATTATTGAACATGGTGATTCTTGACATCCATGTGGCATGAATGATATTTGCTACTTGTCAACCTAAGCCTGGATAGTCCAGATCTTGTTGCATTTGAACGTGGACTGCTTCAGTATCTGAGGAGTCTTGAATGATGCTGAACTTTGTGTAATTATTGGTGAACATCTGTATTTCTGACCTTATGATGGAGGGAAGGTTATTGATGAAGCAGCAGAAGATGGTTGGGTCAAGGACATTACCCTGAGGAACTCCTGCAGAGATGTCCTGGGACTGATTTTAACCAGAGCCATCTTCCTCTGCCCAGGTGTGACTCTAACCAATGGAGACTTTTACCCCGATTTCCATGGACTAAAGTTCTACTCGGACTCCTTGATGCCACACTTAGTCAAGTGTGGGATCTAAGTCCAAGATTAAAGATGTTTTGCTGCTTTTGATCAGATCCTTGGTAAAACTTCACTTGGAGCATTGTGCCTAGTTATCCTTATCCAGCCAAGTATATACTTGCCAGAGAATACATTCAATGGAGTCTCATCCCTAGGATGTTGGAACTGTTTTAAAAAGAGACATTGGGATAGCTTGGCTTCTGTGCCTAGAGCTACCAGGAATGAGGTGTGATATTGAGAGGTAACTGATTAAAAATCATGTTTCCCACTTGAAATAGAGATGAGGTGAAATTATTTCTCTTCGAGGGAAAAGATGGTGGAATCAGAATTCTTGAATATTGTTAAGTTAAAGCTGCATCAAATCCTGTTAAGCAAAGACGATGAAAGGTTAACGCGTCAGACAAGAATCTGAGTTTGAGGTTGTCATCAGATCAGTCAGGACCTTATCAAATGGATCTTGATCAATTGGGCCAATGGGGGCTAAGGAATGGTAGATGGAGTTTAATTCGGAAAAATGCGAGACGTTGCATTTTGAGAAGACTTACACAGTTAATGGTAGGCCCCTGGGTAGGGTTGTTGAACAGAGAGACCTAGGGGTTCGGGTAAATAGCTCTTTGAAAGTTGCATCACAGGTAGGCAGGGTGGTTAAGAAGGCATTTAGAACTCTAGCCTTCATTGCTCAGGACCCAAGTTCGATTTCAGCCTTGGGCAAAGTGTAAAGTTTGCACGTTTTCCCTGTGTCTGCGTGGGTTTCGTCCTGTTGCTCCAGTTTCCACCCACAGTCCAAAGATGTGCAAGTTAAACGAATTGGCCATGGGAAATTACTAATAGTGTGTACTCTAGATGGATTAGCAATAGAATATACAGGGTTAGAGGGATAGGGTGAGGCTGGGTGGGATGCTCTTCAGAGCATGGGTGTGGACTCAATGGGCCGAATGGCCTGCTTCCACACTGTAGGGATTCGATGATTCTCTGACTCTAACAGCAGGCCGACTCCTGCTCCTATCTTCCTGATGGTCTGGATTTGAACTGACCAATTTCTCAAGTTGATGTTGTGATTTCTGCTTTGAATTTCTCACTAATTCTTAACGATAAAACAAAGCTCAATGTTTAAAATAAATTGCATGTCCTTCGGCGATAATTCATTGACAGTCGTAAATAAACTTTCTGAAGCTGACAGTTGTTAATAAACATGACCACATTGGAACTCACAGCAAAAATACTGTTATTTAATTAACACCCACCCTTCTCCCACCCACACTGACTCTCACTGGGATACAGTGTCCCATGCTCTCACACTAATTCTCACTGGGGTATAGTCCCACCCACACACACACACACTGACTCTCATTGGGGCACAGTCACACACATACACTCTCACTGGGATACAGTCCCACACACACACTCTCTCACCGGGGTATGGGCACACACACACACACTAACTCTCATTGGGGTACAGGTTCCCACACACACACTGACTCTCTCTGGGGTACAGTCCCATGCACACACATACTCTCACTGGGGTACAGTCCCACATGCACACACTGACCCTCAGTGGGATACAGTCCCACACACACACACTGACCCTCAGTGGGATACAGTCCCACACACACACACTGACCCTCAGTGGGATACAGTCCCACACACACACACCGACTCTCACTGGGATACAGTCCCACACACACACACACATACCGACTCTCACTGGGATACAGTCCCACACACACACACACACCGACTCTCACTGGGATAAATCACACACACACACACACACACACACACACACACCGACTCTCACTGGGATACAGTCCCACACACACACACACACACACACACACACACACCGACTCTCACTGGGATACAGTCACACACACACACACACTGACTCTCTCTGGGGTACAGTCCCATGCACACACATACTCTCACTGGGGTACAGTCCCACATGCACACACACACACACACACACTGACCCTCAGTGGGATACAGTCCCACACACACACACTGACCCTCAGTGGGATACAGTCCCACACACACACACACACACACACATACACACCGACTCTCACTGGGATACAGTCTCACACACACACACACACACACACACACACACTGACTCTCACTGGGGGACAGTCCCACATGTTTCTTGCTGGGCTTTCCTTCATTGGGTGACT